>NC_048230.1:4413183-4470136 GCF_002007445.2 Ailuropoda melanoleuca
CCCGTACACCCTTCCACCCCCCTCCCAGAGTTGGTGGGCAGGCCCCCCCACTCCCCTGAGGCCCCTTCCCAAGGCCAGCCTCTCACCACCAGCACCCGGCGGCCCCCTCTAATTGGTTTAATTTATTCAGCCAAACAACATTTTGTTACCATAGATAATGCCGCCTTCCCCGCCCCACTGCCGTTCACCACGACATGGCACAAGGCTCCAGGTAGTTGACAATGAAATAAATTGAACTAAACATTTTAGAGGGGGAAAGTGATGAAATAGAACAATGGTCTAATTTACATGACATTCTCCATGAAGCTATTTTCACTGACGCAAATTATTTTGCTTCATTTCATCCGATGCTCTCACTGCCACTTTGCAGGGGTGCTGCTGGCTGCTCCCTTTGCCTCCTGTCTCCTCCCTCCCCCTGTGTCTTTATTCTCTGGGTTTCATGCAGGCTCCTCTCTCCCTCTCTCTCTCTTTCTCTTTCTGTCTCTCATTCTGTCTGTGCTGCCTCTAATCCACTGCCGGTTCTCTCTTCCTGGCCTCACCTCCCTCCCCTAGAACCGCCCTCAACACCTCTGGGAAAGAGGGCAAGGGGGTGGAGGAGAGGCCGGCCTCAGCGCTGAGCTCCCTGAGCTACCGGAAACGGCTCACTCTGAAGGACTCCATCGGGGGCACCGGGGACGAGGACTCGCTCTTCACCACCCTGAGCGAGCGGGCGGCCTCCCCCGAGAGGCCCCCCCGGAAGACCCGCACGGGCCCCAGGGAGGAGCTGGATGAAAGCAGCTCCACGGTCTCCGAGGCCCCGGGTCGCCAGGGCCGGGGACTGGAGAAGCGATGGGGCTCGGACTTCGACCGGGCCTCCACAGTCTCTGCCCCCACCAGCCGGGCATCCTCGGCCACACGGCGTGGCTCTGGTGAGGACGGGGCCCGCTCGTCCACGAGCTTCTCGCTCTCGGGCTCCCCCAGTTCCCGGCGCAGCACCTCCCGGCTCGATACCCTATCCAGGACCCTCAGTCCTTCCTTGAGCCGGGTCTCGGGCCTGGGCCGGGATAGCCCCGATTCCCGCCTGTCCCTGGCCCAGAGCTGCCTGGATGCGTGGGATGACGGAGCCAGTGTGGCCTTGAGCGAGGCCCACTCCCAGTACAGCCACCCGTCGCTGGCCCGCAGTCTGTCGGTGCCACCGCGGCCGCGCATCTCAGCCTCGGCCACGGATGGGCCTCTTGGCTCCGGCGTCCGCCCCGTCAGCCGTCACTCCTACCTGGACCCCGAACTGGAGGCTGCCATCAATGAGGTCTTGAGCTACAAACCCGCCACGTTCCAGAGGAGCAGCCTGGAGCCCGACTCCGAGGACGACGACCAGAAGAGCATCCACAGTGTCCGCAGCGCCCAGCTGGACCTCCCTGCACGCACGGCCGGCATCCGCCGCTCAGCCTCTGCCGCCGACGTGTCCCGGGCCCGCAGCAGCCGCAAGAGCCGGAGCAGGAGACGGAGCAGCTCCAGCTCCAGCTCCAGCTCCGAGGATTCCTCGGAGCATAAGCGGCGGAAGAAGGGGCACTCGCGAAAGAGCAAGAAGAAGTCCAAATCGAGAAGAAAGAGAACGGAGACCGAGTCGGAGTCCTCGTCGACCTCCAGCGGCTCCACCATGTCGGGCCACAGCCGCTCGAGCGTGAAGAAGGGCCCCGCTGCGGGGGAGGAGGAGGCGGGGCAGGCCGGCCGGCAGTCTCGGCAGTCTCGGAAGGAGGAGAAGCAGCGCAAGAAGGAGGTGGACAGCCTGATGATGCGGTACCTGTACCGGCCCGAGAGCGACTAGTGCAGTAGGTGGCACCGGCGTGCTGCATGGAGTGTGCCGCGCGGTGTGAACTAACGTGCTCCCCCCACCGGCCGCCGCGCACGCCTCTCCTTCAGTGCTGTGGGCTCGCCTGGCCTCAGCGAGCTTTCTGGCCGCCTTGGAGAGTGCGGCCCGCCAGTCCTGAGCCCCGCATCCCGGCGACTGGGCCTCCTGAGGACGGTCGGTCACACTCATTAAGTCCATACCGTGGGCCGGGGGCCGCCCTAGATATTCGCCACACTGTGGTCACCTAATCCTCATACTAACTCCATAGCAGAGGCCTGATGGGCCCCACTTTATAGGAGAGAAAGCTGAGGCCGGGGGAGGTGAAGTCCCTTGCCAAGGTCACACAGTTGGGAAGTACCGTTGCTGGGATCTGAATGGAGTCTGTCCAGCTTGCCCTTGACCGCGCCTCCAAATGGCCCAAAGCAGAGCACAGGGGGGAGATGTTTACTGTGTGTGCCTGGCAGCACCCCTATGGGAGCTTTTGTCCATGGCCCCAACAGGCTGGTCTTGGGAAAGGGCTCTCGCTGCCCCCCCCCCCGGGTGTGAGTTGGTGCGTTAGTGGCCTTCATCTATTAGGAGGCATTTGGCTCAGCTCTCCCCTGCCCTGCAAAGCCACCTTCCTCCCTGGCACACATCTCAAGCCTCAGAGTGCAAGGCTCACAGGGCCACAGCCCCCACAGTACCACACCCTCCATCAAACACTGAGATGCTGACTCCCTCCCCACCCCTCCCACCTGAAGCCCACACATGGGCGTCACCTCATCTCAGCGCATCTTAAAAAGTTATAATGAATAGAAATTAGCAGCTGCTGACTGACAGCCCCCTCCTGACTCCCCTGCCTCCCCCAGCCTTCTCTCTGTGGGGAGGGAGATCTGGCAGTTAGGCCCTTTATGCCCACACCCCCATCTCAGAAGAAAGGCAAAGCCTGACTCATTGGAATCCCATTGTTGCCAGTTCCCCTGGTGGGTGGTGACATTTGGATCACCCTGGTTATGTGAAGCTGTTTTCGGCATGATACCTCCCAGGGCAAGCTTGCTGCTTCCCAGGAGGTATGACCCCAGAGTGCAGCCCCCTGGGGCACGGGCACTGCATGAACTAACACATACCTGTCGCATGCTTGTGGGCCTCTCGTGCCGTGGACCACCCGAGCAGGGACACTGACTTGGCGGAGTGCTATCCGAAGGGACCAGTTATGTTTTAAGAAATGGATGGGTAGGAGTGAATGTTACCTGCAGCTATTTGGAGATGGGGGATAGGATGGGATTAGGGGGATGGTGGGGGAAGGGTGGAATTTAAACCCAGACCAGGCTCAGGGCCATCTCAGACTCCTCGGACCCGGAGCCCAGGAGCTTAGCACTGCTCTGTCGCTTCCCCCATGTGGCAGATGGTTGCAGGGTGCTCCAGGAAGAGCGGGAAGCATCTCCGTTGCACTGGGGAGCTGTTGTCAGCCCCATAGTGAGAAAAGACAGGAGTCAAATATTTTCTACCCCCTCAGCAGCCCTGCTGAGTGTGCTGCTCCCCCAGCACAGGAAGTCAGTGGATAGGCCAGGCCCTTCTTAAGAGGGTGAGACGCATGGGCCTAGCCAGGCTCTCCCACGCTGCCCAGCAACTGATGGTTTTTTTTTTTTTTTAAGATTTTATTTATTTATTTATTTATTTATTTGAGAAAGAGAGAGACAGCCAACGAGAGAGGGAACACAGGCAGGGGGAGTGGGAGAAGAAGAAGCAGGCTCCCAGCGGAGGAGCCTAACGTGGGGCTCGATCCCAGAACTCCGGGATCACGCCCTGAGCTGAAGGCAGACGCTTAAGGACTGAGCCACCTAGGCGCCCCGCAACTGATGTATTTCAGACCCAGTGCTCTCAGCCCAACATCACCCTTGACCCTACGACCAGCAAGAACAAAAACACACAAAGCCTATTTCTTCCGCCAGCCACCTGCACAGTTCCTCTTGTCCACCAGGAAAACAGGGGTAGTCCTGAAACCCTACACACCACCACCGAGGAGGATTGGATTCACGGCAGGGAAAGTGGGCACCGAGCCAGAAGCTGGCCAGCCAATACCAAGCCGGCAAGAGAAGGGCCAGGAAAGGGAGGACCTTGCCGGGCTCAGCACAAACTGGCTTTGGGTAGTTAAATTGGCAAGCATGGGGCCAGAGGCAGAGCAGTAGCTTAGCTTCCCATCTGGCAATGGGACCAGTGCGAATTCAGAAGGCGAACTCATCCATAGCAAAGGCAAGGGGAGGGGGCTGCCACCCTGGGCTTCCCCAGCAGGAATTAGCTTACATACCACATTGTTTGTGACAGCGTTGCACAGGAGATGCCGGCTCGTGGAGAGGAAGCTTTTTGAACAATTTGGTTAAAATGTTCAAATTGCCAGCCCTGACTCTTGCCCTGGGGAGGGGGCTAGCTGCCTGCTGTTGACCCTACAGCTGTGCCACCGGAGGCCACAGAGGAGCCTGGCTTGTAGCACACCCAGCTAGAAGCAAGGGTATCTTGCGGCTCCACCGAGCAGGGGAGAGGAGCATGGAGTTCGCCCCCCTCTCTGGCTACCTCTGCCACTTGCCCAGCACCCGGATGGAGCAGTGTCGGAACCTGGCTGTCATTTATCCAGGCGTCTGTCTGCTTGGCAGGCACAGGAATGTGGGCGTGAGGGCCGCTGCCCAACTCAGGAGAGGCGCGGGAATGGAAAAGAAAAAGAGCTCAGACCCGCCCTACCCCGCAGTGCCCCGTCTGCATCTGGATCCCAGTCCTGACATCTGCCTTGCCCCCTATCTACCCCCAAAATAATCCTACTGCTTTTCTACGAAGTCAGTCCTTCCTTTGCCCAACAGTAGACCTTAGCACTTGGGTGCCCAGAAATTCTGTCCAAAAATTGAAAATAAAACCAGGCTCCCACTAATTTAGAATTCAAACAACCCAAAAGCTAAAATAACCCCAATTTTTTCTATGTTGCACAGTCATCATTGAGCTTTATAATTTTGTCCCTGAGACACCCTAGAGTCCTTAAGTGCCTTTGGCCCATCAAAGTAAGACTCATTTATGTTCAGTCTAGTTTGTATTAAATGTGTTTTGTGCTATTCTGATTCCTTTAAAAATGGTAATTCATTCATGAGAAATATGATAACTATTAACCAGACTGCCCCATTCCTGAACCATTCTGCATAATTGAACATGTATTCTATCAGGCTCTTCCTTCTCCCCGGGGAGACAGAGAGAGAGACCTATCTTTACACACCCCCTGGGCTCTCACCCAAGCCAGCGGGGGAGCATTCTGGTTTGGTCGTATTATCTCTTCAGGTCACCCAATCTAGCAGCAGGGTGGAGTCAGCAAAAGGCTTTGAGGTCTAAGAGTCCAGGTTCGAATCTACATACTGGCTGTGTGACCTTGAGCATGAGGCTTCCTCTCTGTGAACCAGCTTCCTGGTGACATTCCATAGGGTTGTCGTGAAGAGTAAGATGCACGCCAGAGTGCCCGGGCCAGTGTCTCACACACAGGAAGTAGTCCATAGCCAAAGCCTTTCTTCCCAGTACAGTTGGAAAAGCTAAGAATGTGGGTCTTTCTTGCAGAACCCTGTTTCCGCCTCTTTTGGTTTGGGGATAGAAGAACTTCGAAGGGGCCAGTACACAAGGTCCGCCCTCACTTTCTTAAAGCAGAGCCCGGGGGCAGAGGGATCACAGAATTCCTGTTTACCCCAGGGGAAGCTCTCTAGGGTCTGGAAGCAGAGCTGTGTCCCTGGGAGCATGCTGGGCAGGGACTCTGGGTGCAGGGCACTGGTCGGGGGAGCCACTCTGGGCTGCATTTTGTTCAGAGTGTTGAAACTGCGGTGCACCTAAAGCCGCAGAGGCAGTGGAGGTGGGAGGGGCAGGGGCAGGTGGCTCAAAGGCTTTGGGAAAGAAAGAAAAAAGGTGCCTGGAGCAGGAGGTTTCCCTCCTGGCTCAATGCCGTGAGCCTGCCCCGTCCAGAGGATAATGTTCCTTCACATTCTGGTGAGGGGAAGCTGGAGGCTCCCCGTGGCCTGAGCGAAACTCCGCACGGTTGGGTTATGGTAGCAAGAAAGGGACGACTGTGCCACCCTGAAGCAGAGGTCTAGCCAGTCCCTACATCCTGAGCCTCCTTTCCTTGTGGTGAGTAGATGACGCCATGGTCAAGGGCAGAAATTCTCACAGGCCTTAGGAAAACAATGAGGAGAAAGGGTTGAGGTCCAGTGTGACCAGCTGGCCAGCGGGGAAAGCCCCTCCCGCCTGGAAGGAACGCCGTTTAGGGATGAGGTTACCCGAGGCCGGTTGTAGCCTGGCCATCGCCAGACCGCCAGTTTTCTAGAGTGTGGTCCAGGGACCACCTGCGTCAGGACCTTCTGGGGAAGAATTGAAAATGCAGAATTCCTTGGTTCTGCCCAAAAGCTGACAAATCAGAATTTCTTGGGGGAAGGACGCAGGAGTCTGTAGCCAGTTCTCAGGCATGCTCAAGGTTGAGACCCAGGGCTCTACAGCCTTGCTTTCCAGGGGGTTTCAGAAGTTTTCAGAATCAAGACAATGTGCTCCTTTCTCTCACCACTCTGCGTATCTTCTGGGGAAGTGATGGATTGCATTTACCTCTCAATCTGTGGCTTTTGGGGACTGCTGAGATGGGGCTTTGGGAGCCGCCCCATATCCAAAGGCGTTGGCACTGAAGGCCAAGAGTGCCGTTCGGCTGCCCTCCCGTGACCTTGCTCCTCTCTCCCCGCAGCCCTACCAGCTACTGGAAGTCCCTTCCCCCTGACCGGTCCGATGATGAGCACGACCCTCTGGACAGCGCCTCCAGGCCGCGGTATTCCCGTAACTATCTGAGTGACAGCGACACAGAGGCCAAACCGACAGAGACCAACGCATAGCCCAGGGGAGTGGTCTGTACCTCTTGCACCCACCGGCCACCGCTGCCACGGCGCCTCTCCCAGGAAATGGCGGGGCGCAGGTCTCCCCCACCTGACTGCTGATCTGCATGGGAAACACCCAGCCCCCTTGGGTCTGGGGGGCTTTCCAAGCTGTGGGTGTCTGACATCTCCACGTGGAAGAGGTGTGGGGAGGGGGAGAGGAGTTTCTGAAAAGAGAACTTTTTGCTCCTTCTGCCTCCAAAAGGCCACACTCTGTGGGCAGTGGCAGGGGGCTCGGCACTGCATGGAGCCAGCAAGCTGACCTCCATCTCAGCCCCCTGCTCAGGGACGGTGGACAGATTGCCTGCTGGGACACTCTAGGTTGCTGGGTCCATGGGGAGGAGTCGGGGGCAGGAACAGCCATTCCTCCCTCCCTGGCTTGGGGCGAGGGCTTTCTCTTCTCAGTGCCTGCTGTCTTTTTACTTTTAATTTAAATACCCAACCTCGCCATCACAGCTGCATCCCTGAGAGTGGGAGGGGGCTGTGGTGGCAGCTGGGGTTTGCGGGGAATGACTAGGGGAATCTCATCTCCATCTTCACTCCTCGGAGAGCAGTCCTTTCTCTGCGCAGCTGGAGAAACCGGTGAGCGGAGCTGGGGCCAGATTCTTCAGTCAGCCTGGGGAGGGGCTCTCAGGTGCTTCTGGGTATAGGGTGAGCCAGCCGACACAGACAGGGGTACATATGTGCCATCCGGCACTCTCAGCCCCCACCCCTCTCTGTCTCATCAGTGTGTTAAGTGCAATGACCTATTTAAGACTAAACCCATTCCACCTACACCAATTCGGGGCCCATCGAAGCACTGCCTCCCTGCCGCTCTGTCCAAGTTGCCCGGACCATAGGCCCAACTGGAGAGGGAAGGCCACGGGTTGAGGGCTTGTGATCAGAAAAACTGAGAATGGGGGTTTTGGTCAGTATTGACGTGTATTAGACACAAGCCCTCACCTGTGTCCTGAGCCAGATTAATTTTTCTTCTTCCAGTTGCCCTCCCCCACACATTTACCCTAGACATGACAACGTGTAGCCCCACAGTCCCAGCCCCCACCCTAAAGGTCATCCAGCCAACACCACCAGACTTGGGGGCCCGAGGGCAGTGCCTGGTGCCGCTCCCATCCGCTGTCCCCTCTCCCCTTCTCCCCTGCAATTGGTTTGTACTCATTGGGCTGTGCTCTCTCTTCCCTGTTTACCTGATGTATGGAAATAAATGTCCTTTTCCTCCTGGCTCTGCCAATTTTCCTGCCTGTTCCTTCAGGCTCAGGTAAAGTTCTGGGTGGTCCCTGGGGAGCAGAATCAGGATTCCGGTGGGGACCTGGGGAAGTGCCCAGGTCTCTAGCCTACTCCCACACCAGACCAGTGCCACTCAGAGCTTTGGAAGGCCATTTGAGTCAGGCAAAAGTTGTAGGACGAGAAGATTGTCAAGGAAGACAAACCCCACCTTTTATTTTTTAAGAGCCTGTGAACTGTAATCAGGCAGACCATCCACGCTGTATCGCCCATCTCCTGACCTCCATTCAGAAATGTTGGGGTCCCTCTGATTATTAAATCTCACCAATTACAGAGATTTTTTTTTTTGAGGGATGTAAGTCCTTTTTTTTTTTTTTAAGATTTTATTTATTTGACACAGAGAGAGACAGCCAGCAAGAGAGAGAACAGAAGCAGGGGGAGTGGGAGAGGAAGAAGCAGTCTCCCAGCAGAGAAGCCTGATGTAGGGCTGGATCCCAGAACACTGGGATCACACCCTGAGCCAAAGGCAGACGCTTAAGGACTGCACCACCCAGGTGCCCCAGTCCTTCTTACTAGAAAAAAAATTTAGGTTTAATTTTAGTCATTCCAAATATGACTTTTTTTTTTAAGATTTTATTTATTTATGTGACAGAGAGACAGCCAGCGAGAGAGGGAACACAGCAGAGGAGTGGGAAAGGAAGAAGCAGGCTCCCAGCGGAGAAGCCCGATGTGGGACTCGATCCCGGAACGCCGGGATCATGCCCTGAGCCGAAGGCAGACGCTTAACGAACGACTGCGCCACCCAGGCGCCCCCCAAATATGACTTTTTTTTTTAATTATCTTTTTTTTTTAAGATTTTATTTATTTATTTGACAGAGATAGAGACAGCCAGCGAGAGAGGGAACACAAGCAGGGGGAGTGGGAGAGGAAGAAGCAGGCTCATAGCAGAGGAGCCTGATGTGGGGCTCGATCCCGTAACGCCGGGATCACGCCCTGAGCTGAAGGCAGACGCTTAACCGCTGTGCCACCCAGGCACCCCCCCAAATATGACTTTTTGATCAAAACATGGGAAAACTCTCTCCGGCCCCCAGCCCCACTGGCCACAGGGCAGGTTGAGTAGGCTGGGAGTTCTGGCTTCTCTGCCCTCCTCAGTCTCTGCCTTCCTGCCTCAGTCCACACTTGGTCTGCTCACTGACAGCTAAGAGGCAGCTCTTACAGAAGGGCAAAAAACAAAGGACTCCTCCTCCTCCTTTACCTTCTGTAATGTGACCAATTATAATCCCTGCACGCACGAAGTTTCTTTTATAGCTGGTCAATCAGGCTACCCTGGTTTGTACAGGTGGGCAGAAAAGGGTATCAGACAGCCCTAATGCCAAGGCTCTGGTGATGTCAGCTGCCCAGAAAGGGTCAAGAAAGGGAAGGAGGGAGGAAAGTCCCCCAGAATGAGTGGGAGAGGAGTGTAAAATGGATCCATCTTGAATGAAAGAGACTTCCTCTCTCCACTGCTCACCCCCCACCCAACTCGGTTGAGTAGAGAAGATAGTAAAATTACTTTTTTTTTTTAAACTGCTGGCTTCTCATGTTCATCTTTCACTCGTGCTTTCAGATAGGTAGGTGCATTTTCTGTTCCTCCCAGGAACTAGTGTGACAACATCCCTCGCATCTGCAGACAAGATCCCAACTCTGTTGACCCACACTGACCCACTGTTAACTGGAAAGACCATCATCAGTATGTACTGATCCCCCAGCAGTCTGGGGCAGAGGGCTTTGTTCAAGTCAGAAAGGTCATGTTATTCATTGATTCAGTCACTGGACAGTCAAGTATTTCATAACAGCCTGCTATGGCCTAGGCATATTATGGGGGGATTTGTGCATATTATGGGGGGATTTGTGCATATTATGGGGCGAGCCTGTGGGGGTGGGTTTCAGGTGGAGGAGGATGGGAAGACTTCTAAAAGGAGCTGGTATTTTGAGCTGGGGCTTGAAGAAAGGCTAGCACTTCCACAGGTGTACTGGAAAAAAGAAGAGTTTAAGCAAAGGTCCTGAGGCAGGGAAAGATGGGTGGTGGTAGAGATCTCCACGGAGATCCATCTAAGGAAGCGGACATAGCCTCACATGACCAACACTTCAAGTTGCAGCAAAGCCCCTTGGCCGGGGTGCTAGGCTCCAGGCTGGGAAGGAGGCGATTCCCTCAGCACCAACTCCTCAGGGGAGTCCAGGACCCTGTGGGGCCATCAAAGCCCAACTTCGTTTTGGGCGTGCCTTCAGAGCTCTGTCAGCTCCTGCCCTCACCTGTACACTCACGGCAGCTCTGGTCCCTAAGATGTAAGTGATTCTCGCAAAACAGGCAGCAAATCTGTCCCTGTGCCAGGCTCAAAGCTGCCTCGACAGATTCTCCTCTCTAATCTCAGACGCTCAGGACTGCTCTGACTCCCGGATGAGAGGTGAGGACCAAAACCCTGTGAGGCTCCCCATGGTGCCCTGTCTGTGCCCAGAGACAACAGTGGCCCCCAGTGACTCCTCAACTACCTCCTTTTGTCCTGTGTCCCCTTAGCAGTTTATCCTAGTTGTCCCCCCATGCCCCGCCCCCATGCCTGGTGGCACAGACACTTAGCGATTTGCTCCTTAATTGTCCCCCAGCTAGGCTGCGCAGATGCCGCTCCTTAATCTCTCCTGATAAATGAATCGCGCCGCTCCTTTAATCATATGTTCATATCCAAGCCAATTTGAATCAATTTGGCAGTAAGCGTGTTGCTAGAGATGCCATGACTGCTGCTTTCCCCTCAGGGCCCCAGAGCCAGCCCGTCTGCTGTCCTCATCCTCAGCGAAGAGCCCAGGGGGCCCACTGCAGAAAGGATCTCCTACCTGAACAGTGGGGACTTTTCAAAGTCAATCATTCATTCCTGTTCTCCATGCTGGGCCCTGTGGGACTGGAGGGAGCTGGGTTTCCAAGGGCCTCGCAGGTGGGAGGGAGGGGGCTGAGTCCACCCACAGCCTTCCTTGGTCACTGAACAAAAGGTCCCATTGTCATCCCTGGGAGGAAGTGCTGCCTTAAATCTAACCATAATCCTTCCTGTTCCCCTTTCATTTCCTCTGAGCTGGTTCTCAGGGAAGCTGGAACTCTTCTCACCTTCTACATAGCAACACGTTCCAGACCAGCCCATGGTCATTTGTCTTTGCCTGCTGTGGCTCCTGGCTGCCACCCCAGCTCCTTTCATCTTTCCCCAGCAAGTATTCTATTCTAACCCCCACCCCCCAGCCTGGTGGTCAGTGCCGGACCTTGGTAATGCACCAAGTTTTGCTGCGTTTGGGGCTGCTGCTTCTGCACCTGGAGTCCTGTCCACGTGCCGGGCTGTAGTGAAAACAAAAAAAAAGCAGACAAAACCTGCTCTACTGAGCGCTCCTGCCCCCAACACCGAGACCTTCCAGAAGGGGCTTAATCTCCCGGGCTCAGTTTCCTCGACTGTAAAACAAAGTGATAGTGCTGGCAAGAAGCTTTTGGCTCCTAAATTAGAGGGGAGCCCCTCCCTGCTGCCCGCAGAACCTCCCTCCGCCACCCCCTCATCGCCCTGGGTGCGGAGCCCCAGGGACCGGTGGGCGGAGCGAGTGGGGCGGCGAGGGGCCGGTGCTGGGGAGGGGACGTCGTCGGAGTCTGTCTGTCTGTCTGTCTGGGGTTGGGTCCGCCCAGCAACCCGGTTGCGTCTCCGCGTCCTCTATGTGTCCTCTCGGCTCTCCCCGCGGGCTGTGCCAGTCCAGGAAGGCGCCCTCCCCTTCCCGGGGAGCCCTGTATTAGCATATTCATGTTACATTTGCATGACCTGGGCCCCGCCCCCGCCTGGAGGGTCTGCCCGCACCTCTGGGAGGCCCGCTGCCCTCCAAAGGTTCTTAAGCAGTTGAGTGGGGCCAGAGCCCATTGGCCTAGCCCTTCAAGGATTCCCTCTGAGTGAGGACCGGTCTCCTCACTCAGCAACCCAGCAATACTGTTTTCCCGCCTTTCTGAGGGCTCTTGGAGGTCCTTGGCAGAGGCTGGGAATGGGGGAGTGTCCTTTCCGGCCTGTCATTAGTGACCGGGGGATGAGGAGGATGACAAAATCAACAATATTCCCATTTTGCTGAGCACCTACTTACTATGTTCCCATTTACTATGTCTCTAACCTTTATCACAACCATGCAGCGTTCTCTCCCTGAGGATCAAAGAGGTGAGGTGTGCCCTAAGAGGGTCCTCAGCTTGGCTCCAGCAAAGGGCCAGGAGTCTCCCAGCTCTTCTGGCTTTGTCAGGGGATAAAGGGAGATGGGAGAGTGCCAAGAATCATTGTCATGATCCTCGTCTCTAATCGCCGGGTGCCTGGTATTCACCAAAGCTTGGCCTAAGTAAGGAAACACTTCTTGGCATTTTGGGGGGAAATGTCAACCTTACATTTCTGTTGCTCCTTACAATTTTCAGAGCATCCTCCATACATTATCACATTTTGTGCTTCATGCATATGGTGCCAACAGTATGAGTAACAGCTCCACATGGCCCGGAATGCATATATTAAGCTATATTCACCTCAGTCTAATTTCATTACAGTATAACAGAAAAATCTAGACCATTCTCTGGGATTTGATCTGGGAGGAGCGATTTCCAGAGCAATAGTCATTTTGGAGTTAACAAGGATGCTAGATTTGTTCAGAAGGAATTTCACAGAGAAATTGAGTCTTTTGTAGTGTAAACCCCCCGTGATGGGTCATATACATAAAGGGAGATTCCAAAAAGGATGTGTGCTTTGCAATTGAAGTCAGTGACATAAATCTCCCAGTGGAATACTTAAATGTGCAGATAGAATTTGCTTTAGATATCAAAAGTCAGCAATGACAGTTTTACCCAAAAAAAAAAAACAACCTCAAAAAGGATATTAAGTTTCAACACTATCCAGGCAAATTATATTTGAGGTGGCTTAAGAGTCAAAGAGTTTCCACATTTTAATAAATTTTTATATGTTTTGTGCCACATCTACGATCTGACTAGATTAGGAGAAGAAGCAAATGGATTTCGGAAAAAGAGGACGCTAGGGAATTTGAAAGCAGAGAATCAAAAAAGAAGGAGTTTAAACACACACACACACACACACACACATTTTGGTACGAGAAGATGCAGCCAATAGCCTTGGAAACATTATGTCTTGGAAAGACAGGTCAGTGACTGGTAATCAGGCAGATACAAAAGCGTATGCCGTGAAATAGGCCTCATGGCTCATATTTAGTCCCGGGGTCGGGCAGGTGGCAGTTGCAGGTTGGCACCTTTGCTTGAGGGCTGCTTCCAGGCCCCACAGGAGTACTATCCGTGGGAGGGCAAGGAAGAGTTACCCCAGTGAGTGGCACTGCCCTGGACGTTTCTGCCCTAGAAGCACAGAACTCGTGGCCTGCCTTTGAGAGCCCTCGAGCTCATCTGGGAGGCTGCTCGTTCCAGTAGACCACATACTGAGCCAACTGGGCGAGACTGAACAGACAATAAGGAGCTTCTGCTCCCAGGAACTGGCAAAATAAGCCCAGAGAACCAACTAGAAAGTGAGGTGGCCTTAAGCTCTATGAATGGGTTCTTAAGGGAACATGGGCCTATGACAAAGGTACATGTGAAAACACAGAAAAATAAACATTAGGGGCGCCTGGGTGGCACAGCGGTTAAGCGTCTGCCTTCAGCTCAGGGCGTGATCCCGGCGTAATGGGATCGAGCCCCACATCAGGCTCCTCCGCTATGAGCCTGCTTCTTCCTCTCCCGCTCTCCCTGCTTGTGTTCCCTCTCTCGCTGGCTGTCTCTATCTCTGTCAAATAAATAAATAAAATCTTTAAAAAAAAAAGAAAAAAGAAAAAAAAGAAAAATAAACATTAGAAGGGACCTTAAAAATTAGAAATAGCTTGGGCACCTGGGTGGCTCGGTCGGCTGAGCATCTGCCTTGGGCTCAGGTCGTGATACCAGGGTCCTAGGATCGAGCCCCATAGCAGGCTCCCTGCTTCTCCCTCTCCCTCCGCCCTTCCCCCTGTTCGTGCTCTCTCTCTCTCAACTAAGTAAATAAAATCTTTTTAAAAATTAGAAATAGGTTTATTTGAGGATGTGGGTTATAGATGAAGTGTCTCTGCTTATAAAGTTTTCAGACCTTTTTTTAAAGTCAGTACAGATGTATGTCTGTGCCAAACACCAAAGGCGGCCCCAAATTGTCATATTAGTGTGATTTTAAGGAGTAGCTTCTTTCCTGGCATTTCACAGATAGAAATAGTAGCCGAGGTAGGGGGGTGGAAACCAATGTGGCAAAGCTGCTTAGAAACTGCTTAGATCCCTTGCTCCGGGAAAGCCGTTTTTAAAGCAGCAGGCATCTCTTGGCACGGCTGAGAGTGGAAGCTGGAAGAGGAGCAGATTGGAGGGTGGAACCTGAACAGGGTATTTAGGGGAGAGGAAGGCGGGGGAGCATCTAGACAGGCCCTCCGGTGCAGCCTGGAGCCCGGCAGGTGACAGGCTTAGGCAAGGATACTCTTGTACTCTTGTGGGTGAAGGGACTGGTGCAGTGGGATGAGGAGAAGCCAAGAGTCAAAAGGCCATTTAGGATATTTGTGTCATGGTTGTATACTTTTTTTTTTTTTTTTAAAGATCTCTGCGGGTAGACATGGTTCAGTGGCCAGACATTGTGCCTGGCGGATGGATTTGTGCTTCTGATATCTGACTCCATCTAAGAAGGTTTAGCCCCTTAAGGAAAAACTATTTTTGCCATTGCAGAGAGTCAAGTGACTAGTGAGTTCTCGGAGAAAAGGAGAAGGTATAAGCAATCTAGAAGGGGACGCCTGGGGGTTCGGGCATCGCAGAAGATCCAGGAGGAGTAAGTCCCCTGGGGCTGGGGGTGAGCTTCCTCTCCCTCCCCGCCCCCACTCCTTGCTCCCCAGCAGAAATCAGCTACAAATCTCAGCTTGTTGGGAACAGATGGCCTTGGCTGACGAATAAGCCACCGCAGGCTGCTCCACCTGTTCTCGGGCTGGAATAATCAGCTCGAGACAAACATCGGCGCTGAAATAACTCATGGCAGCGGGTGATGCGCAGACACAGATTCCAAAAATCTCTTAAATAGACCCCCTCCAAGTCTCTCTCCTCCCCAGCCCCTAGAGGCCATCAGGGAATGGTAATGGAGCGGAGAAGACAGATCGAACCCCAAACTGAGCCTGATGCCGAACTGGTGGTGGCCGCGGGGTGGGGGTGTATTTCTCAAGAGCACGTGGAGAGCTGTGGAGAGCGTGGGAATGGTCCGTCCATGTCAGGGACTAATGTGAGGAGATCCCACCACTCTCGGATAGCAGAGAACTGAAAATTTGGGATTCATTTGAATTGTTCATTAAAGGANCGGGGGGCGGGGCTGAGTTCTAAGTGGAAGGGGCGCGGGGTGGGGTGGGGGGCCTCGTTCTCCTGCGCTGGGCACGAAGTTATTTCTCAAGAGCACGTGGAGAGCTGTGGAGAGCGTGGGAATGGTCCGTCCATGTCAGGGACTAATGTGAGGAGATCCCACCACTCTCGGATAGCAGAGAACTGAAAATTTGGGATTCATTTGAATTGTTCATTAAAGGAGTGACATGCAAATGAGACCAAGCTACCGCGAATCTCTCAGCAGCTCAGACAGTTCTGCCAGCAGCCGCTGAGGGTGGGTGCCCGGGTGCCCATACTTCTGTGGATTTGCGTTGCCTCCCCTCACCTCCTTGATGAAGTCAACTGGGCTGATGTTCCCTGGCAGAGCCAGATGAGCCCGTTGGGGGAGTGACAGCACAGGGAAGCAGTGGTGACAGCAGTGGGGGAAGGGGGGTGCTGAGATGGGGGTCCAGCTCCGTGGAGTCAGTCAGGAGAGGGTGGGGATTGAGCGATTAGAGCAAAGCTGACTTCTTGCTCTGGGTGCCTCGGGCTCCCCTTGGTCCAGCAACCAACCCCAACCCCCCACACCTTGGGGCACAGAACATGGGGACTCCGAGTCCCCAGAGGCTGTGCTGGCTGGGGAAGAAGCCTGAGAGCCCCCCACCCCCAACTGCATCTCTAACTGCCCGGTACCATTTCCCCCAAGTGGTTTCTGCAGCTCTGCCAGTGGTCAGGACCCTCACCTATCATTTAGCGTTTAGAGAACAAACCTGTTCTCCTTGAAGCCAGTCGTGCTCACAGAGGTATCATGGCAGCCCCCTTCCTGCTGAGTGCCTGGCTCTGTGGTTCTCACCCTGGTGCATATTAGAAACACTGAAGGATGGGGCATCTGGGTGGCTCTTTGGTTAAGCCTCAGACTCTTGATTTCCGCCCAGATCATGATCTCAGGGTGGAGAGATGGAGCCCCATGATAGGCTCTGCACTGAGCATAGAGCCTTCTTAAGATTCTCTCTCACCCTCTGCCCCTCCCCCACTGCTCACACACTCTCTCTCTCTCTCCCTCTTTCTCTCTCTCTGGAAGAGAGAAAGAGGGAGAGAGAGAGAGAGAGAAAGAGAAAGAAAAGAAAAGGAAAGAGAGGAAGGAAGGAAAGAAAGAAAGGAAAGAAAAAGAAAAAAAGAAAGAAGAAAAAGAAAGAAGAAAGAAAGAAGAAAGAAAGAAAGAAAGAAAGAAAGAAAGAAAGAGAAAGACAGGCTCAAGGAACTCCCTTTATTACGTTTCATATACAAAAAGTAAAAAGAATAAAATAATGAACTTCTTTGGCTATCAAGCAGCTTCCACAATTATCAGCACTAAGCAAATCTTACTTCATCTACTCCTCCACCCACTTTCCCATTCCCTTCACTGGATTATTTTGAAGTAGATCCCAGATACGATATCACTTTCTTTTTTTTTTTTTTTAAAGATTTTATTTATTCGACAGAGAGAGAGACAGCCAGCGAGAGAGGGAACACAAGCAGGGGGAGTGGGAGAGGAAGAAGCAGGCTCTTAGCGGAGGAGCCTGATGTGGGGCTCGATCCCATAACACCGGGATCACGCCCTGAGCCGGAGGCAGACGCTTAACTGCTGTGCCACCCAGGTGCCCCACGATATCACTTTCTTAAGAAATACTTTAGTGTCTATCCCTCAAAGAAAATGACTCTAGGGACACCTGGCTGGCTCAAGTCGGTTGAGCGGCCAACTCTTGGTTTTGGCTCCAGTCATGATCTCAGGGTCCTGGGATCCAGCCCCACGTCAGGCTCTGCGCTCAGCGGGAATCTGCTTGACGATTTTCCCTGTCTCCCTCGGCCCCTTTCCTGCCTCGCACTTTCTCTCTCTCTCTCTCTCTCAAATAAATAAATCAATCTTTTAAAAAAATGACTTTAAAATATGTAATCACAGGGGTGCCTGGGTGGCCCAGTCGTTAAGCGTCTGCCTTCAGCTCAGGGCGTGATCCCAGGATTCCGGATCGAGCCCCACATCAGGCTCCTCCGCTGGGAGCCTGCTTCTTCCTCTCCCACTCCCCCTGCTTGTGTTCCCTCTCTCGCTGGCTGTCTCTGTCAAATAAATAAAACAAAATCTTTAAAAAAAAATGTAATCACAATACTCTTACCACACCTAAATAATCAATAACTTAATACCAAATATCCAGTCAATGTTGAGATTTCTCTGATTTTATTTTACATATTAATAATTATATTTTTAATATATACATTAATATATATATAATTTAAAAAGTTTGTCCAAATTAGGATCCAAACATCATTGAGGAGCTTTTTAAAAAATACTGTGCTTAAGGGCCTTCTTATTCAGGGATTCCGATTTAATTGGTCTTGGGTGGGTCCCAAGCATCATATTTTTTAAAGCTCCCTAGGTAGTTTTAATGTGCAGCCAGGATCGAGAAGTGCCTACCCAGATGTGTGGAGGGCTGCCCACCTTCTCCGGCCTTCTCCTTCAGAGGGGGGCTCGAACTCTCCGCGGGCACAGGCCTTCCTTTTCCTGACAAATTCACATACCATGTGTGCCTATGCCTATCTTGTTCTCCCTTATTATGCTTGGTGCCTGTTCTTACCTTGCAAGCATAGCAGATTTTTTTTTTTTTTTTTGCGTGAAAATAGGAAAATTTCTGCCTCAGGAAAAAATAAGAACTTCCCTGGGGGCTGTACTCATTGGGCTGCTCAAGTGGCTCGACCCCGCAGTGGAGCCGAGCGAGGGTCCTGCCTGGGGCTTGGCAGCAAATGTAAAGAAAACCAGGGATTGAATGGGACTTGAACCCAGCGCATTTCAGGGAATCTGAGAAACTCTTCCTTCCCGAAGATAGCAGCCCCAGGAGCCTTTTAGAGAATTATGCCCAGGTCCCTAGCTCGCAGCCGGCCGCCTGCCTTCCCGAGGCTGCGCTTGTTTTCTCCCCCACCCTCCACTCCGCCTGCCTTTTGGACTCATTCCTCCCTCCTGTGTCCCCCACTCCATGCCTCACTGAATGTTGGTGAAACAAATCTAGTCTAAAATAATGAGCAATCAACTACCCTGATGCTTGGGGCAGGCTGGGCAGGGGCTGGGGGAAGGGGCAGGGAGCTGAATCATTTATAAAGCTTAATAAAGATGCAGATGAGCACGCTGCCTAGGAGCCCCAGAGCTGGGCTTATTCATTATTCAAAATTATGTAAATGCCACTGGGTCCTGCATGTTAGAATCCTGCCCCTTGTCTCTGCTGCTTCACCAAGCTTGACAGAGCCAGCCCACCTTGTGCCTCCCCTCCCCCTCCCTGCTCCTACCCCCCTAGAGGCTTACATTTGCCCTGCCATAGGCCTGGGTCCAGAAACCCATTTACCCTACCTCAAGGGTAATAAAAATCCCAGATCTCCTCTCTAGCCAGAAGTCTCCCAGAGGTTTATGGGGAAGCCCTGGCCTTCAGGAAAGCCTACATAGGCCCAGATGGCTGGGCTTCTCACTGTTAAAGATTTCCAAGGACAGGGTACCATATGTACGTCCTTCAGTATCTCACAAATCTACTTGGTGGGATGGATTTCCTGAGGTCTAACCTCAATCCCTTTTCTTGCCCTGGAAGCCCACCATTGAAATACAATATCCCGTAAGCAAATTCTCTTTAACCACCTTTCTGAAAAGTAAAACTCAAGAATCAAGTCACCCCTGCTTACTGTCTCCAGACTAACTCAACCTTGTTGCTTCCTTTTACGTTTTTAGACGGTTGAACCTCCCCCTTCCAAGTCATACTCACACTCCTCAAGCTCTTAAGCCTGTCCCGGGTACCAAAGTCCGTGAGTACTCCAGTATGCTAGCACCAGCTACATGCCCCCCTCTTTTCCAGGCCATGATGACTGACTTGTGCTCCGTGACTGCCTAGGTCTTAGGGCTCAGGTCTTTCCTCTGACTCTGCCCTCTCTGTGCCAGTCTTTCCCTTTCCCCCCATCCCTCCCTAGCTTTTCAGTTTGGTGAGGCTGAGAGATGAAGAATTGGGTCAGAGTCTCAATGGCATCGATTGCTTCTGCTTTCCCTTCTTTTCTGGCCTGGCTTTCTTCCCTCCCCACCCCCAACCTATTTTTAGCCTGCCTCTGTTTTCCTTAGTCTGGTTGGCAACCATGCCGGCCTCTTTCCCTTCTCTGCCCTTATCTCTCCCCTGCAGCCTGTGCAGACCCTAGCTGCCCTTCCAGAGGTCCCTCATTGTCTGCCTGATGCAGTGTGATTTTCCTCCATCTTGAAGATATGTCGGGTCTGCGTGAAAGAGGGTGCCTGGCCATGCTCAAGCAGGAGGGAAGCAGGGAGGTAATGTTGGTGGGTCTGTTTTGGCAAATCCTTCAGTGTTTCTAAAACCCTCAGGTTGTCTCCCCACCCCCACCCCCACCTCCTACAATGGCATTTCCTCTCCTCTGCGCCTACATCCCCTCTTCTCCTTTAGGACCCCACCCCAACTCCAATAAGAAATGCTCTTGGCCATTCCAGACCAGTTTCCTCTGGCTTTGGGGGTGGGCAGCATCCCTGGAGATCTTTACCTGCCTTCTTGGCCTGCATATTAGCAGTGTCTTCTTCTCCAGTTCCTTTTTCTCTCCACTCCTCCCCGAACTCATCCCTCCCACACACACCCCTTCCTACTCCCACATACCCCCGCTGCCCCCCTCCCCCTTGCACTCGGTTTCTAGGACACACCAGTTCAGGCAGGGCTTGTCAGCATCCCCCACTTGTCCTTTCTCAGCCTCTTCTAGACATTGGTCCCCTCCTTTACTGTCACCAGCAAGCTGAATAAGACTGGATATTTTGGAAGGGGAGCTGCAGCTGGCTGGGGGAGGAGGGCCGCACTGGGAGAAGCAGAGGCAGAGGGAACTACGGGCAGGCAGCCGTTGAATGAGAGAGAGAGGTTCCCAACACCCTTTCTCCCCAACTTTGCCAGCCTTGGAAATGGCAGGATCCTATGCTGATCTCTCTGTACCCCATTTTTCTGTCTCTCAGTAATAACACAATACCTCACTTTACAGTTGACCACATTCTCCTATATGTATCCAGATCTCTGCATGGTGCTTTCCCTCTCCTCCAGGGGCTGCTCCAATGCCCCTCCCCACTGAGTCCCCCCCACCCCCAGACCACCATCACCACCGTGGCAGAGGGCAGCCCTCCCCCAGCATCTCTGTCTTCCCTGCCCTGCTCTTTTTCCCAATGCGCTTGTCACCTTCCAAATTAGGATATAATTTACTTATACATATTGTTTAAATGTCTTCTCACTGGACTGGGTGAACACCAGAAGAGCAAAGATTTTGTTCACGGATATAGCCACAATGCCTAGCACAGTCCCCGACACACAGCAGAATTTCAATACATATTTGTGGATTGTATAAATGATATCTCATTTGATCCCCACACACTCTTGAAAGGTGGTCAGTATTATTATTCCTATTTTTTAAATTGTGGTAAAATATACGTAACATGAAATATACCATTTTAATCATTTTCAAGTGTAACAGTTTCGTGGCATTAAGTACGTTCTCTCTCTCTCTCTTTTTTCAAAGATTTATTTATTTATTTATTTATTTATTTGGGCAGGGGGGCGGTGCAGAGGGCAAGGGAGAGAGAGTCTTAAGCAGACTCCCCGCTGAGCACGGAGCAGGACTCTGGAGATCATCTCCCGACTCTGAGATCACAACCTGAGCCAAACCGAGTGGGACGCCTAACTGCGCCACCCAGGCACCCCTAAGTACCCTCTCTTAAACCATGTTTGTGTTTGTGATGTGATTAAAACATGGTGTTGTGAAACTGATGTGGGAAACAAAGGCAGAAGAAAAATTATTAAATTTCCTTACTATCTACAGCCCACTGACAAGTCCTTGAAACAGGCAGAGTGACATTCCTCCAGGGACTCAGCTGCCTCGATGTTAATACTTTGCTAAGGGCAAATGGCAATCTTAGCCCAACCCCCAGGATCCTGTAAGTCTACCTTAACAATTCTAATTCCTTTGGAATTAATTCCTTTATCTCTACCCCCACCCAAGATACAAGTTGGCAATCATCCCCCAAGCATGTGGCCCACCGATATACATCTGAAGGGTCTCATGANCCGATATCCATCTGAAGGGTCTCATGACTGAGGGTTTACTAAACAGTAATCAATGACCTTTCCCAACGGTAGCTGGCTCCCTCAGGATGCTGGAAACCTTGCTTCCAAAATACCTGGCAGGCTTACACCATCCCTAACCCCCTCCCAACTTGAAAGTATGTAATGGGCCACTCCTCACGACCCCAGGGCAGCTCTTTCTGCCCACAGGTCCTATCTCCGTGCTTTAATTAAACCACCTTTTTGCACCAAAGACGCCTCAAGAATTCTATCTTGGCCATCAGCTCCGAACCCTACCGTCTTTCCTACATCATCCAAACCATCACCACCATCCATCTGCAGAACACTTTTATCTTCCCAAACTGAAACCCTGTATCCATTAAACACTAACGCCTCATCCCTCCCCCATCCCCCAGCTCCTGGAAGCAACCATTCCACCGCCTGTCCCTGTGACTGCTGTCAGTACGTCACGTGAGTGGAATCCTCCAGTGTCTGTCCTTTTGCATCTGGCTTATTTCACTTAGCGTCGTGGCTTCAAGGCTCATCCATGTTATTGTTCTGACTTTACAGATATGATTATTCCCCCTTTGCAGAGGCTGAGGTCCAGGGAACCCTCTGAGAGCACCCTAGACGCAGACCCGGCGGGGGGGCGGGGGGGGCTGAGGAGGTTGGCTGGCTTTTACGACCCCCTGGAGAAATCAGTGCTGATCCATGTGCCTAGGCCTAGAGGCAATTTCCTCTGTGTTGTCTTTCCTTTGGGGATATTTTTACTCCTATTCCCATTTCCCACTCTTCCCACTCAGGGCCTCCTTCTAACATTTCCGTCCCATCGGGTCCCAGGGTTTCTCTCCCCGGAGCAGGCAATCTCTTCGGTCCGACTGGCCTGGTCTGGATATACTCCTGCTGGGGTGTGTACGGGGCACATTCAGCCCAGTCCCTGTTTACACCCCTCAACCCTCCACCCGCCCTGGGGTAGTTACGAGCCTGTTCCCCTCTAAAGCAATTAGTGCAAGGAGGCCAGCCGACTCGGCGCTAATGCCGTTTCATTAAGTGGGAGCAATCCTAATGATAATAAAATGGCACATTTAACATTCAAACATTGAACAGGGTTTCTAAGCGAGTGTGTCTCTCTCTTCCTTTCCCGTATAACAGCTTCATCTTCATAAGGACCTGACAATACACCCTAATGAGAGACTGGGGAGCTAAGCATCTTTACAGAGCCAGAGAGAGGATGAGAACCAGACAAAGAATCCAGGGAGAGAGGGTGCAGGGCACTGAGGAGATAAAGACCCAAGGATTCCTGGGGTCATGGACTCTGTGGCGCCGATTGAGAGTGAAAGTCTCCAAGAAATAAGGTCGCACGGGAAATAAAGCCCACTGCAGACTTTAATGCAATGCAGCAATTCATGTATTTGCTTGCTCAACACATTCTTTCAACAAACATTTATTGTGCACCCAAGGTGAGCCAGATTTTATGGGGGTTTGCGATGGAGGGTGGCTCTGGTCTTAGGAAAAGGAACTCCAAGGGCGATAGCGATCTACAAATCATCCTGTTTACCCCAGGCACCTTTAGTCAAATCCACCCCAAGTTTATCAATTGTCTCAGCGAAGAGAATTGTAACAACTGCTTGGGTCCCCTGAGCCAGTCCCTGGGCATCCTCCTTATTGAGCATCCATCTCAAAGTTCTTGCTACTCGGTGATGGTAGAATTATCTGATTGACCTTCTGGAAGCAAAAAAGTAGTGGGACTGGGGAGCTGGCCAGGGAAAGAAGGTCAACTCAATCATCCGGTGTTGACAGGGGATTCAAGAGAGGCAGGAGAATCGGGTGACATTTAATAGCCAGAGGGCTTTATTCCCAGCTCGTGTGCACACAAGGGAGGCCGCTGGCCAGGGGTCAAAGGTGGGCTTTGCCCAGGTCAGGGAAGCGGCTCATTCGAAAAGGTGTCAAGTCATAGGATGGCGTTAATTTCATGCTTAATTCATACAGGATCTTCCCCACAACAGGGGAGAGCTTGAATCCATGTCCTAGAGAAAGGAGAGCAGGTGGTCAGGCATCCTCAGGGACAGCGCCTGGGGTCCCTGGATGTCTACTACCCTGTTCCCAAAGAGGACTAACTCTCTTCTTGGTCTGCAGCCCAAAGCTGGAAGTTGCCTCCCACCAGAAGTAGCTCTTCTTCTCTGTTTGCCCGCCCAGCCCCTTCATACACTCAAGTCTAGGCTTTGGCCAGCCAAGAGCCTACGTAGAAGACGCCATTTTGCTTGGCACTGAGATAGGTCGGCTTTAAGGCACATCTTCCCCTGCTCAGGCTCACCAGAGAATCCAGCACCAATGACAATGTTGTCATACTTCGGGTGGCAATCAAGAATGAAGTGCTCATCGGGGGTGTTCTAGAAAGAAACAATCTCACTTGTGTCCTTTGAGGAGAGAAGGAGGAGGAAGAACGGCAGTCTCAGAGGGGAGGGGGCGAGGCTGGATTGCTTTCCAGAAAGAATGGGAATGGGGCACAGGAATGCTTTCTGCATGCCAGCGCCCCCTCCGGGGATGACAGTCTTTCTCATTTGTCCATCTGCCTCTCTGCTCATCCAGAGCCATGAACACAGTAGGTGCTCAGTGAATGCATGTAAACTAACTTTAGCCAAGATGCCTCAGGCCCTGGTGACATCTGTCTCTTCTCTTCGTCCCTAAGGCCTATTCAACTAGAACATCTTGCCAAAAAATCTTTTAGAGCTCTTCTGGGAAACATAGCGAGGGGCTGCCAGGCATAAGCCTGGTTTGCTAATGAAAAGGAATGTGAATAACCTCTAACGGGCCCTCTCGGGTAGAGGTGAACAGACCCACAGAGAGCAGCTCGTTCCTTTCAAGTCACAGCCCTGGTCAGGGGTCAAACAGAAGCGAGCTGGAGCCGCGCGGGCTCTGTATGTCTCCTTCCCCTGTTCCCCGGGCGTGAGAGGGCCGGCCTGGCGCGGCTGCCCACACGCTCACCGTGTACAGGCAGCGCTCCACCACGGCGGGCTGCGGCTCCAGGTCAGGTAAGTGATCTCTGACAAAGCGGCTCAGGATCCCGACGTCTTGGCTGTCTGAGCATGCTTCCGGGCAGTCCCTCGCCTCAGGATCTGCATCGTTGCCGTGGTGATAGCAGACCTAGCTCCCAATCAGAGCAGTGTGAGCTGCGAGGGGCCGGCCCTCCCGCGCACCCACCCCGCCCAGGGAGCAGGCTCGCACACAGAGTGTCCCCATCCATCATCCCAGCCTTCCCCAGTCCTGACAGATGCCGTTTGTTGCCACATGAGATTGCCTTAGCTGTTCCTTCTACCCCCCACCCCCCAGAACCCCATGTTTGCAAAGGAAAGGCTTCCTTTGCTGGGCCTCCCGACGGGTGGGGTTCTTGCATTGCAAATAGTGAATAGGGATGTATTCTCCTGCTCCTGCTGCTGGGGGATCCAAGGAATCTATGGAAAGGGAAGTTAGAGCAGCTGCCCCAGATCTGCAGGGGGCGGAGGGGGGGCCCTACTGGCTCTCTCTGGGCTTTTCCACACACCTTCATCAGCCCTGGGTACTCTCCGGAGGGCAGCCCATAGATGTGGTGGGGAGCCGCGCTGAGGCCCAGGCCCAGGAAGCAAGGAAAGGTCCGGGACACACCATAGCTTCCAGGAACCTTCTCTCGCCAGTAACACACACTGATCCGCAGGGTCTTGAAGCCGAAAGAGGAAGTGGGAGATGAAGGGGAAAGGCCGTGAAACTCTAAAAGACGGTGAGAACAGTTTCTTCCGAGGTCCCTGGCTCTTGAATACAAGCCTGCATGCGCCCCTTAACTCGTCCATCCTGTTTCACCCATTTCTCACATCGTTGGTCTGTTCCATTTTGGTATGAGGTGCAAAGATCTCTGCATCCCTGTCTCTTCCCCCAGTCTCAGTCTCCCATTGCTGCACCCAGCCCAACTTCTCTCCCTCTCTCTCTCCAGCACTTCATAATGCCTCAGATTTATTGAGTTCCTGAGGACTTTTATTGATTCTATAATTTAATTCTCCAACAGCCCTGTCCCCATTTTACACATTACAAAACTGAGGCTCATGAGGGGAACTAATTGGCCCAAGTTCATCCACAAGCAAGTGGCAGATCCGGGACTCAAACTCGAGTCCGTCTGACTCCCAGGTGTCTTCTCTTAAGCACGAACTCTCAGGCTTCCAATCCCCCCCTTACCTGGAGAGGCAGCTCAATTCCCAGGGGACGGAGGAGCCGGTTGGTCCAAGGACCCGCTGTGATAATCAAGCTTTTGGCTCGGTAGGTCCTGGAGGCACTTCTCACTGTGACGGGTCGCCCTGGCTTTATGTCCGTCACCTTCTCTCCATCACACACTAGGCCTCCGAGACATCGAATTGCATCCTGAAAGGGCAGCGGCAGGGAAGGGCAAATGAGATAGTTGCGTGGTTCACCCTGGTGAACAATGAGTCCTTCACTTCGGGAAGAAAAGAGAGCGCAGACTGCAGGCCTTCTGTCCCCCATGGACAAGGCCTAGCGAGGTATATCAACTGCCCCGTCCAGAAGGTCAAGAACAAAGCCAGTGGGGCGAAGGCTCTCACCGGCCCAGGAGGCTGGGGACGGCCTACTGGAACCACACCGGGTGCTGCATCGCCCCAAACACCACGCATCCTACCTGGAGGGCTCTGAGGGCCCGGTCTGCATAGAGAACCCCTCCAGACTTGTCCAAGAGCCCCACTTCTCCCCTAGCCAGCCGAACATTGGGGAAACGTTGCTTCAGTTCCTCGGCTGAAAGACACTGGTGTTCCACCCCCTGTCGAGACAAAGTAGCCTGGATGGTTTTTAATTCTGAATTCTCCTTCATCCCCAGCAGCAGTAGCCCGGTCTGCCTGTAAAAAAAGAAAAAGAGAAAAGAAAAAAAAAGAAAAGAAAGGCATATGGGTGAGGGTATGAGTCAGGACCCTGGGCCGTTCTCTCTCATTCTTCTGCAAGGGTCCCAACAAGGAGGGTCCCAAACTCATGCTCAAAGAGCGGGTAAAGTCAGGGGCGCGAGGCCGACTCAGTCAGTAGAGCATGTGACTCTTGATCTCAGGATGGTGAGTTCAAGCCCCACACTGGGTGTGGAGCCTACTTAAAAAGAAAAAAGTATGGGGGCGCCTGGGTGGCTCAGTCGGTTGGGTGTCCAACTCTTGGTTTAGGTCAGGTCATGATCTTATGGGTCATGGATCGAGCCTGCATGGGGCTCTGAGCTCAGTGGGGAATCTGCTGGAGATTCTCTCCCTCTGCCCCTCCCCCAACTCATGCTCATGCATGCTCTCCGTCTCTTTCAAATCAATCGATCAATCTTAAAAAATTTTAAAAGATTAAAAAATAAAGAATAAATAAAAAGAACTGGTAAAGTCATCTCGGTGCTGTTGTTAGGGTGGCACTCCGTAGTACTGATCTGGCTGCCATCCCATGCCCAAGTCGGCCCCCGGCTTTCACTTTCGGTTTGCTTGTCCCTGGCATTTCTCAGGATCCATCTGCCCTTGAGGGCAGACATTGGAAATCCTCTTAATGCCACACCTCGAAAGTGGTAGGTGTTTCTTCCTCTTCCTCCATCCCCTGACCCACTCACTGTTCTGATCTTGATTCCATATCCTCTTCCCCCCTAGTCTACTGCCCTGCTCTTGCTTCCCCCTGTCCCTTCCCCTCTCATGTCCTGTGTTGTCCCTTGCTGCACATCTCTCGGTTCCTCCTCAGAGGCTGCCCGTTCTGTGGAAAGGGTCCTCAACTGAGAGACCTGGCTCTGGGTCCAGTCCTGGCAGACCCCTTGTGACGTTGCTCTGGTGGCGCACTGCTCCAGGCCCCAGATTCCTCTGTAATGCAAGCCTGCTGGACTATTGGGGCTCCCGCTCCAACCCTGGGGCATAGGGACCTGGCGTGGGCCATTTTTTCGTTGCCACAGCGACTGGGGGTGGCTGCTCGCATTTAGTGGGCTGAACCTGCAATGCTCAGGAAGATCCCCCCCCAATGCCAACAGTGCCCTCATGCAGAAACACTGGTAGGTGGTCTCTGAGGGTTCCAGCAATTAATTCAGCGATTCTATGGTTTCGTTCCTCCCTGTACTTCCCTTTCTGCTTCCTACTCTCTAGGGGAGGGAAAGCTGTTTCCTTTAATACTTCCCGTCTCTCTGTCACAAGAGACCAGAGCTGATCTAACTTTTGGTGGGAACGGATCCTAACAATGGAAGGGTCACTTTGGCCCTTGGGACCATTGCTGTGGTCCCTCTGCCTTTCAGCAGCCGCGGTGACCAGCATCAGCCGGGTACACCCCCCAGGTACTGTGTGTAAAGCTCGTAATAGCCAGTAATGGAGTCTCATGGATATTACATGCTTCCAAATCCTGCATTATCTGGTTGGGGGGATTAAAGAGAAGATTGGGAGGGGGTAGGGACACAGCAGGCCCTGGGGCCGGTGTCAGTACACAGAGCCGCGCAGCGTGCCCAATCCATTTACCATGGCCCCCGCCTCCCCAGCATTCAGCACCGGCGAGAAAGAATGAGCGGCTCTGCCTCTTCAAAGCTTCGCAGAGGAGAGATGCTGTTGAATCCCCCTAGCCAGCAGGGTCCTTTCCCCGTGGCCCCCAGAAGGACTTCAGATTGGTTCTCAGGTCGTGAAAACTTGCCTAGTATGCTTCTTGGCCTAGAGGATCATTAAGAAGTCACGCAAGTATGTGATCTTGAGCCCTTTCCACCGCATGCAGTCGTGGCTGGGTGGGATTCTGGGGGAAGACCTGGCTTAACCCTTACGTCAGCAGTTATCACGTCAGATCCCCGGCTCACGAATCCCAGAGCATTGTATTCCGACCCCTGCCGCAGTATACCGACCATGGTCTCCCGTGTACCCTGCCATTTAGCTACTTCCCTTCCACCCTTCCTCCCTTCCTCTCTCTCTCCCTTCCTTCCTTCGTTCTTTCCTTGAAGTAAGAACTCCTCTTACAGGAAGGCACTGTATGGGGAAAACAAACTCATGCCAAGACAACAGGCAAATCTGCCGAATTATGAAATGCTGAGTGATGTTCTAATTCCCAAGCCACCCTGTGGTGGTTGAAGCGGGAGCTCCCATCCCTCGGAGTAATCAGTGAGCTGATTCTGCCGGTGAATGTAATTGTGCCGATCGTAATCATTTTGCTCCAGCTCTCTGCCCCTGTGGCATTTATTTCTTAGCCCAGATATTGATCTAACAGTGGGAAATTTTCCATCTGAATTTGTGATGCTGGACCCTCCCCTAGTCCGAGGATGCGTTTGGGAAATTCTCATTTTCCGTGGATCACAGCTGAGCTATTTGACCTGAGGGAAACCGTGCACTGCTGGAGAAATGCCTTGGACTGGAGAGAGATTTTTGACCATTATGAGCAAATCGGAAATAAATGTAAAACACTGCCTGCAAATGCAAAGGCCCGTCATTATGGGAGATAGGTGAGAGGCTCCTGTGGGAAATGCTTAGAGAATTGGAAATCAGTCAGTCAAAACCGGGATCAGAGAATGGGCCTTTTCCCCCCAGTATGAAGATAGATGACTTCCATGGGCAGATTGAAAATCATTTAAGTGCTTATTTTCTTAATGGCTTCTCCTAGATCCCAATAAACAGACCGCTCATTCTGCATCAATTTCTCACCCCTGTGCTCTGGGCTCCCCTCTGCTCTTTTTCGGCTCAGACCTAAGCTACAAAGTTTGGGGAGGAGAGGAATGAGAAGAGACATGGCCATCACCAAAAAAAAAAGAAAGAAAGAAAGAAAGAAAGAAAGAAAGAAAGAAAGGAAGGAAGAAAGAGGGAAAGAAAGAAAAGAAAAGAAAGAAGAAGAAGAAAAAAATGTCCAGGAAATGCCTGGTCAGGGCTGGCCTAGAAAGAAAGCTCCTTGAGGCGAGGCTGGGTTGTCTGGGACCCTGTAAAGAGTGCAGCTCTCAGCTCCCAGCACGCAGCTGTCAGCGGAGCGCAGAGCAGGTGGTATGAACCGCGCCTTCCCCCAACCCGAGCTGGATCTGGCTCTAGGAAGAGGTAATCGAAGAATCCTCCCGAGGGCCTTGTTGACTCCTCTAGCCGACTAAAGGACTAAAGCCTCGGATGTGATGTAAGGAGCCGGTGATCAGGGATTTCTATCCCTTACTACAGCAGGACAGGAGGCCAGATGGCGCAGGGAGCCATCGGGAGTGGCAGACAGCCCTCCCTGCGTCCGCTGCCTCCCATCCCAGGCCCCCACTTCCCCCTGTCGGGGTTCAAAGTGCCAGTCAAGCCAGCTCCCAGAGTCACCTTGGGGAAAGGACTCAGTAATGGCTGCTGTCTTTGTTGGTTTTGGAGGAGCTCTTGGCTTTCATCTCCCGCTCAGTGGGCCGAGGTGGAATTGGTTAACAAAGACTGCTCCGGGGAGGGGACGCGGATGACAAGCCAGACACTTCACAGACACAGGAAGCAGCAGCTGCGGAGGGGGCCACCAGGCTCTGCCAGCAGCTGTACTGCCTAGGGCTGTGATCTTGTCTGATACTGTCAGCTAAGCAGGGGCAGCCCGGGTCAGGAGCTGGATATTAGGACTCAAAGGGAGAAGGCGGGGCAAGTAAGAGGGGGGCCCCAGAGCTGGGATTTGCTGGTGGTATCAGCGTCCTGGAGGTACACATCACAAAAGACTCAGACCTTGTGATCTGACACACGTGTCGTCTGTACCCGGAATCTATGCAAATATCCTGAGCCCACCCAGGTTTAGAATGCCACCGTCCAGGGAAGAGGCAGAACAGAATAAAAGGAATCAGCCGCCTTAACGACCAGCTCCCGGACATGTCTGTTTGTTTTTTATCACCATCAAATAGCATTAAGTAAATACGTTTCGTATCTATCAGTTAGATGATGATGTTGTGCTGGTTCTCCCAGAAGAACCTAGGAGAATAAGAACCACAGAGATGGTGAATCATTTAGAAAATCAGAATCAAGAACAAAAGCGAAAAGAATTGGAATGGAAAGTATCAGTTCTGCGTCCCTAAGTCAAAGAACCAAATAAATGAGTGTGCCCCAGTAAATCAGGTTAGCTGTAAGAAAGGACTTGATAATGATGATAATAATAATAATGGCAACACCTAGTACTCTGTAGAAGTCGGAAGAATTTCCAGAGCATATTCACTTTACTCATTTTTCATAATTGGGGAAGTGAGGCATCAGAATGGTCTTTGAAGAGGGTCTATGATATGTTCCTGTCTTTAAGTATACATTAGTAGGGACGCCTGGGTGGCTTAGTTGGTTAAGAACCTGCCTTCGGCTCAGGTGATGATCCCGGGGTCCTGGGATCGAGCCCCGCGTCAGGCTCCCTGCTCAGCGGAGAGCCTGCTTCTCCCTTCCCTCTGCCCCTCCCCCTGCTGTTCTCTCACTCTCTCTGTCAAAGAAATAAAATCTTTAAAAAATAAAAATAAATATACATTAGCAGTCTTTCGGCCTGGGATGATTTAGACATCAATTTGCTTGGAGAGAGGGTATGGACAAGGTCATCAGTCTGTGGTATCTTCTAAACCAGGGGCCGGCAAGCTATGACCCAGGAACCAGGTCGGGTCTACCGTCTATTTTTGTTTGTCACACAAACCAAGATGGTTTTTTATATTTTTTTTAGTGGCTGATAAAAAACGAAAGACTAATATTTCATGACCTGAAAAGTGTATGAAATTTCAGCATTCATGAATAAAGTTTTATTGGCACACAACCGTGCTCGTTTATCTATGTATCTATCATCTTGGCGTCTCTCACACTACAATGGCAGAGTTGGGTAACTGGCAGAGTTGAAGAGTTACAACAGAAACCATATGGCCTGCAAAGTCTAAAATACTATGTGGCCATTCTGGAGAAAGCTCGCCAAGCCCTGTTCTACACTAAATAAGAATGTGGTAAGCTTGCAATTTGCACTAAGAGGTTAAGACCCTGACTACTCAGTAGCAACCCTCTCATAAGGTTGTGGAGAGAATTAAATGAGTTAACATGTATTGAATACTTTTTTTTTTTACAATTTTATTTACTTATTTGAGAGAGACAGAGATAGTGACAGCAAGCACGAGCAGGAAGGAGAGGGAGAAGCAGGCTCCCTGCTGAGCTAGGAGCCTGACTCGGGACTCGATCCCATGACCTCGGGATCATGGCCAGAGCCTAAGGCAGATGCTTAACCGACTGAGCCACCCAGGCACCCTGTATTAAGTACTTTTAAAACAGCCTTAGTTTCTTATCAAGAGCACTAAATACACGATGAAGGCGATGAGGGTGATGATGACAGATTGTCAGGTGCCACTCTAAGCCCTTCACAGACTCATCCTCACGACGGCCCCTTGAAATAGACACCCCTCCTCTACAGGTGAGAAAACTGAGTCTCACAGAGGTTCAACAGCTTGTTCCAAACCACACAGCTAGATGTGTCAGAGCTGACATGTGGAGCCAGGTCCACCTGGTCCCAAAGCCCTTCCAAATTCCTGTCCTCCTGCCAAGAGGAGGACTGCGAGATTATGAGAATCTTCTATCCACGCTTTCCTCTCCCTTACTCCAGCAGCCATTCTCCTTGATGTCCATGGTCACTGCATCCCACCTGTCTCCTCTTGCCCTTCTTCCCCCCTGTGCAATGGAGATAGCATACAGCTGGCAGAGAATGGGTAGAAAGAGCTGCCATTTATCTAAAGGTGCTAAGCTCTGTGCCAAAACCTTCATGAGAGTCTCGTTTAAGGGGCACCTGGGTGGCTCAGTCGGTTAAGCACCCCACTTTTGATTTCAGCTCAGGTCATGATCTCAGGGTTGTGAGATGGAGCCCCACATTGGGCTCTGTGCTGGGCGGGAGCCTGCTTGAGATTCTCTCTCTTCCTCTCCCTCTGCCCCTCCCCCTCTCCCTCTCTTAAAAAAAAAAAGTCTCATTTAATCCCCCACAAAGCCCTCTGAGGACAAAATGAGTGACAGAGAGGTACAGAAACTTTCCCAATGTCACATAGCCAGTAAGAGGTAGAGCACAAAGTCAAGTTCAAGCCTGTCTCCAGAATCATGTCCCCTCTGTACGATTCCAGACACATCTCTTAGTTACCTCCTTGTGCTGGGAAAGAAGTGTGCCCTCCGAGGCCTCAGCACTTCTTTTAGTACCAGAAACTCAGCAGTATTCACAGATGGCTGACAGAGAGGGGTCCCTTTGCCAGGCCACCCTTCAGCAAGACATGCTTCTTTATTTGGGTGCTGGGTGCATTAGCTGCCTCTGGAATAAATCTGTAATTAGCTGTCCTAGCTGTATTTGCATAATGGATTTCACTTTGTTCTTAAGTTAATGGTGTTTTTGCAACAGAACAGTAACCTCTTGGTTCCTGGCCATTAAAATAACTGCCACCCTGGAGGATAGAGCCTTGGTTTTGTAGAAAGTTCAGGTAAGAGCCACAGAGAAGGTGAGAAGGGACATGGGGTGGGTGGTTAAAGTTCCCTGTGCACTGTGGACTGTCTGCCTTCTTCCCCATGAACGTTTGAAAGGTCAGTGGAGGGGCGCCTGGGTGGCACAGTCGTTAAGCGTCTGCCTTCGGCTCAGGGCGTGATCCCGACGTTCTGGGATCGAGCCCCACATCGGGCTTCTCCATTAGGAGCCTGCTTCTTCCTCTCCCACTCCCCCTGCTTGTGTTCCCTCTCTCGCTGGCTGTCTCTGTCAAATAAATAAAATCTTTAAAAAACAAAAGAAAGAAAGAAAGAAGGGTCAGTGGAGGTTGTGGGGACCGAGGAGTCTTAAGGGTTAGAGAGCCATGGGGACAGCAGAGATCCCTAGTAAGCAACGGGGCCTGAAGAGGACACCTAGAGGGAGAGGCCTCCAGAAAGAACGAAGTGGATTATAGGGGTCGCTCTGGGGGAGAGGACCCAGCGTGAAAGATTAGAATATTAGCAGAAATATAAAGAACCAAGATGGCAGCCTTCTCCTTTATTTCAATCCCTGCCCTGAAAGAGCCTCGGATGGCTCCATGGAGATGCAGATATGAATTCCTGCTCTGGGTATCTGCTCCCAGTGTCTTTTCAGTCGTCTTCCCAACACACCCTCTGCTGGCCTTGGACACGTGCTCGGAACCCAGTGCTGGAACTCAGAGCGGCGCCAGGAGCCAGCTGGAGCGATGGGGCCATCAGGCCGGTGAGCAGAATGCTCCCATGTGTCTGGCAAGTCCCCAGGCCCTGTGTCCCTCCACTGCATTTCAAGTGTTCATGGCACTGCCCCCCTCACCTACTCAAAGCACCTCCGGGCACCAGGCCCCACAAGTCAAGGAATTCCCCAACCCGCCAACCTGTGTAACTGGGTTCCAGCCTCGTGCTCCAGCTGGGCCCATATCTGGTAGCACTCCTCCATCATCTGCGTGTAAAAGTCTTCAGGGTACGCCCTCCGGATTATCCGGCTCTGCCCATGGGAGCTTCCTCGGGAGTGTGGTAGAAAAAACTGGAAACGGAGAACAAGGGAGACAATTGAGGCTGTTGTCCCTTGCACTGCCCCTTCCCCCATAGGAGTTAGCTCGTCATGTGTTGTCAAGCAGGAGCACTTCGTCTTCAAATATTTCCATACATTCTCTCCTTACGGCCAAGTTATTGATTTGGCCGCAAGCATAAAACTTCTTCAGTAGCACTAACTCAGCCTCCCTTTTGGTAACGTTACTCACATCCCAAAGGGGCTTTGGATCCCCTCCCCAGCTGGTCTTGTAGAGAAGCATAATTAGAAAGAATCTTGGAGATCATTCCAGTCTAGCCCCCTTCGTTTTTGTTTTTGTTTTTGTTTTCAAAATTCTATTTAAATTCTAGTTACTTAACATCTGGTATAATATTGTTTTCAGGAGTAGAACTTGGTGATTCATCACTTACATGTAACACCCAGCACTCATCACAACAAGTGCCCTCCTTAATCCCCATCATCCACTTAGCCCAACCCCTGCCCACCTCCCTCCAGGAACCCTCAGTTTGTTCTCCATCATTAAGAGTCTCTTATGGTTTGTTTCCCTCTCTTTTTCCCCCTTCCCATATGTTCATCTGTTTTGTTTCTTAAATTCCACGTATGAGTGAACTCATATGGTATTTGTCTTTCTCTGACCGATTGATCTCACGTAGCATAATATACTCTAGCTCCATCCCCGTCATTGCAAATGGCAAGATTTCAATTTTTTGATGGCTGAGTAATATTCCATTGTGTACATACACCACATCTTCTTTATCCACTCATCAGCTGATTGGCCCTTGGGCTCTTTCCATAATTTGGCTATTGTTGATCGTGCTGCTATGAACATCGGGGGGCATGTTCCTCTTTGCATCTGTATTTTTGTAACCTTTGGGTAAATACCCAGTAGTGCAATTGCTGGATCGTAGGGTAGCGCTATTTTTAACTTTTTGAGGAACCTCCAGGCTGTTTTCCATTGCCCCCTTCATTTTCCAGACAAGGAAGCTGATGTTTTTTCTCTATGGCTTCTGATCATTCGGGACAAGGGAACCACCTTGGGATTTAGCAAAAGATGGAGAGTTTCCTGCAAGGTTAGACCAGGAATCCCTTAGGCTTTGAGAAAACTGATAGAGAAATGAAAAAGGTTTCTAACGAATCCAGTTCATTACCAAGAAGAGTAAGCCAAAACCCACCTGGATAGCTGTAGGCAGGATGGGAGGATAGAAGCCTTTGGAAAGTGGTCTGCGTGGACCTACCCTGGGAAGGATCCTGGAGATACACAGCCCTCCCACACACATACACATGTGCAGTGGTCACTGTAGACTGCACTGCGTGGGGTCACCTTTTCTATAAGGACAAATAAGACCTAAGTCTTATTTCCTGTGTATCAAACAATAAGGCTGCTATTAATCAGAGGAACAGAAAAAAACAGAAGGCTCTGCTGGGTTTCAGGGTGAGAGGCCAGGAACACTCAGGGAAGAATCCTACCTCTTGGGCTTACAAATCAGCTTTTCCCTCTGGGCAAAATTATTTTTACTTAAGGTTACCCAAAGCAGAACTGATTATTTTTCTGGGCCGGATCAAACATTTTGGCACAGAAGAAACCGAGTGGCAGGAAGGAAGAGAACAGGACCTGGGATACTTCTTGATCAAGGGCAGGAAACCCAGAGGCAGTAGAAGGAGGAAATGTGCCTAGAAACCCAATGTGGGTCTTAGGGAGGGTGGAACTTTTTTTGCATTGTAATGAAACACACCAGGCAGCAAAGCCACAAATCGCACAAAATTTGCCGGTCAGACCTTTTGGCCTCACCCCAAAGCCTGCTGACTCTGGCAACTTCTCTCTAGAGGAGGAGGGAGGGACGGTCCCTAAAGTGGGGAGTGCAGAGGAGACACAGTACCTGCTCCAGCAGGATGACCCCCTTCCCGTGTTTGGCCAGGTGGTATGCAGTGAAGCAGCCTTGGATGCCTGCCCCGATCACAATGGCATCACAGAGATCATTCTGAGCAGCCATGATGCCCGCTTAGCCCTACAGCTGCAAAGCCCACTCACAGAGGAGAAAGCAAGCAAAAGTAGGCCCTGGGCTAAAGGAGGAGGAGTAGGGCAAAGTCCAGCCTGGCCAGCATTCCCACAATCCCCTGCGCTGCGTCCTTCTCCCTACTCCTCCCTCCCGGCAAAGCCCGGCCTAGGGCTCAGCCCCCACCTCCCCTGCAGAGCAGAACTGGGTAGTCTGATTTCTGAGGTTTAGCCCAGCTCAGCTGCCAGCCTCACCCTTGTATCCCTCTAGCTTTCTATTCTTGGCTCAATTATTGTCATGCAAATGGCTCCTTCCTATGCCACCTTCCTGTCTCATTATGATCTTTGTCTCTGGGACTTCGGCCCTGGAATTTCAATGCCTCCTAGACCAAGCTGGGCACCGGGAATGCTGCCTCCCCCTGCTGGCTTCCCTCCCTTCAGCCTGATTTCCTTTGGAGATTCTAAAGGGCCCGAGCTAAGAAGTTGGCACTCCGCCCAGGGTAAGGCCCACCTCCCTGGCGGGTGGCGAGGTCATGGGGGGACACACAGGGAACAATCGGGAGGGCAGTTTTGTGATTATGAAATTATTCTCAGCGTGTTTTACTTCCATTTTTTACAAAGGAGAAGAAATTATCGCAAAAGAATGGAAAGGCCGGAGTGAGAGGAGGAGCCTTCTCCTGAGGCACAGAGGGGGCACCAGGCACCAGCCCAGGGCAGGGAGGGTCGCCTGGTAGTGAGCACACCCTCTGTGCCAGGCCATGTGCTGAGCAAGCATCACTGCACACACTCAGGACAGAGCTAGGATCTGTAGGGCCTGGTTCTTAGACAGTTTGGGGGTCTTCTTTAAGGAAAGGAAAAGAAAATTTATGAATCTAAAATTAGGTGCTAGGACTAGAAAAGACTGTCCAATTAAGGAGCCCTCTGGTTGCAGTTCTGTTAGCTTCACGGTGAATCTGCCTCTGTACACGTCACCTCGTTTAATCCCCGCAGCCCTAAGAGGACATATGTTTATCCCCACTTTGGGCACATTAAAGATGGCCCCAGCTCTTTGTCACTCCTCCCATCACGGGCTCTGTGACTGCATGACCAATAGAATATGGTGGAAGTGACACTGTGACGCTTTCTGGCCCAGGCCATAAGACACTGAGAGCTTCTTCTTCCGATCCCGGAGTGCTCCCTCTTGGAGCCCTGAGCCACCATGTTAGAGGTCCAACCACCCTGTGGGAAAGACCGTGTGGGGAGGCCCTGGGACTGCATGGAGAGCCAGACAGAGAGTGAAGCCATCTTGGACCCCCAGCCCAGCCCAGCCACCAGCTCAAGACGGCTGAGTGACCTGACTAATGCCACATGGAGCAGAATCACCCAGCCAAGCCTCATCTGAATTCCTGTCCACAGAATTGTGAGATAGAATAGAAACAGTTGTTGTTTTAGCCACGAAATTTTGGGGTAGTGTTTTATACAGCCATAACTGAAACACCCCCCCTTTTTTTAAGATTTTTTATTTTATTTATTTGAGAGAGAGAGAAGGAGCTGGGGGGAGGAGCAGAGGAAGAGAAACAGACTCCCCTCTGAGCAGGAGGCCAGATGGGTATTGGGCTTGATCCCAGGACCCTGGGATCATAACCTGAGCCATAGGCAGATGCTTAACCGACTGAGCCACCCAGGTGCCCCTGAAACACCTCTTTACAGACAGACATTAAGGCTTTTATAAACACAGGCACTGAGATGTGAACCTGGGGTCATCTGCTCCAGATCCTGCTCCTTTAACCACCGTGCCGTACTGGGGATTCGTCAGAACTCGTACTGATGATTCTGATTTCAATAGTTTGCTGTTTCTTTCATGGCCATACAGCGAGTGGGGAAAAAATACTGAATCAGGAAGTCCGTGTGATCCCAGGTGGCTGCCCAGCCTTGGTGAAGTGGTCCACCCCCAGCAAAGGGCACCCCCGAGTAGCCTGGACAACTAGCTGTCTTCTCGGCCCAGCCCCTCCTTTACTAAGAAAATGGGGGCCCAGGGGCGCCTGGGTGGCGCAGCGGTTGAGCGTCTGCCTTCGGCTCAGGGCGTGATCCCGGCGTTATGGGATCGAGCCCCACATCAGGCTCCTCCGCTATGAGCCTGTTTCTTCCTCTCCCATTCCCCCTGCTTGTGTTCCCTCTCTCACTGTCTCTATCTCTGTCAAATAAATAAAAAATCTTTAAAAAAAAAAAATGGGGGCCCAGAGAAGGTGTACCATATGACGGGCTTTTTTTTTTTCCTTCGGGAAAAAAAACACTCTAGAATCCAGAAGTGATCTCAACTCCACCTCATCCCTAACCCACATAGACAGGAGAGCATCTGCCTCCCAACTGGACAGTTCCCTTGGAGGTAAAGAATGGTAGACCTAATAGGGAAAGTGTACTATTTAAATATGCAAAGGCTTGATAGAAATATGTAAGGTCAGCCCCCAGATTCCTCTTGATAAGATGTCAGAGAAGATGAAGAGTTTACACACAAGGAAAAGCAGACAATAAATCCTCACATGGAAATGTGCCCAGCCTCACCAGCAGGGAAAGAAATGGGAATTAAATAACTTCAAGGTACGATTATGTGCCTATTAAATGAGCAAAAATAAATAAAAATGATAAAATCTGATGTTGTCAGTGCTGTGGGGAAAGAGAGAATAGGGAGGCCACTCAGAGGGTCTGGGCCTTCTGGAGAGAGCTGGGCAGTGTTCACCCACGGTAGAATGGTTCACGCCTTCTGACCTAGCAATCTGACTTAGGGAACTATACCCCCAGGAAATATCCAAGGGAAGAGAAAGACATTTGTGTGAAGACATTACAATATAGAACATTGGAAACAACCCAGCCACAGGGAATGGCTGAGCAAATTCTGGCACGTTGACACAACTGGATACTATGTAGCAATTCAAAGTGACAAGCTGTGGACTGTGGGCTACGTAGAAATGTGTGTATGTATGAAATCATCCTGAGAAAAAGAACAGAACACAAATAGACACACTCGGATCACAACCGCGAGTTCTGTGTGTGTGTGCTATCAGAGATCTAAAGAGAATTTGGCACAGAAATTGAGCTTAATGTTCATTAGCTTTCTATATTCTATCAAAACCAAGCTTCCATTCACAATTTGTAAAAGGGGAAGGAGGAATCCCCTGGGGAAGCGGATTCCTCAGATCTCCCCCATCACTGGTTCCAGGGCTGGGGAAAGTTCTCTCTGTTTTAACCTCCGTTCTTCCTGCTGCCCCGCCCCCCTCCCCCGGACCATTTCTTATTGTTCGGTTCTCCAGGGAGGCTACAAAAGCGGGCTCTGTATCCCAACTCGCCTTTGTTTAATATAATATCCCTTCAGAAATAAAATGACAATTCCATTTCCCCATCCCTACTTCACAAGCCTGCCCTGGATTCCTGGACTCAAGCACTCAGCTTCTCGTGAAGAATTTCAAACAGCTCCTCCGAAAGTAGACACTGGCCCCGGCCCAACCTTGAAATGAAAAGGAAATTGACTTCTGAAGGCTTCCCCTCTTTCTCAGGGTTGCCCGTCCTTGTGGCTGTCCTGACAGGGGCAGGCAGAGAGAAGCGATCCCCTCAAATTCCATCTTAACACCCATTTTGGATCGGAAGACTATTAAAGAAAGAGCCAGCAGCCCTAGACCGTGCTGCTGTGTGTCAGCATTTGCCGCTCGTGTCCTGGGGCAGAGCCGCTGAGGATGTGAGGCTGAGTTGCTCATCTGAGGACTTGATTGACACTTCGTGGACGGGGGCGGGAGAGCCCAGCCAGGGAAGCAGCAAGCTGTACAGCTCGAAATAATGAGAGGACTCGAATAGAATGAGAGAGCGAGGAATAAATAAGAGAGACCTAGGAGTTTGAATGGCACGGGAGAATCTTCTGTTCTCAGTCCTCCGCCCCAATTTGCCAAGGCTCTGGAGCCAGGAGGCAAGCAGGCAGGCGAGGAAGCTGCCCCTCCAGACCCATCCTGCCAGCTGCCAGGGGTGTTTGGGGCCCTGAATGTGCAGAAGATACCAGAGCGAGAAAACCAAGGGCTGCAGAGCTGGACCCGTACCTGGTCTCCTGTAGACCCGCTGCATGTCTCAGCTTTGCTCCCCCGCCATCCCCGCTCCCTCTGCTGCCTTCCCTCACCTGGATTCTTGCATTAACCTCGTAGCCAGTCTCCTGGCCTCTCCTTGCCCCTCTTAATCTATCCTTCCATGCTCCTGCCAGAGTTCTGTCTCTAAACAGCAAATCGCATAGGTCACTCCCCTGCTGAAAATTCCGTAACAGCCGCCCATTTCCCATTACGATAAAATCTCAGCTCCTTAGCTTGGTCTGCGCTCGACAGTTGGCGTTCTGGCCTCTGCAGGCTCTCGCAGCTCTATGATGGATCCTTTCTCACTGCGCTCTTTAGGCCCTGGCAAGGCTGAGCTGAAAGAGTCTCCAGCATTCTCTGCGATGATATTCCAAATTCCCCGACACCCCCAAGCCAACTTGGATGTCCTCTGTCCTAGACTCCCTTCTCACTCTGTCAGGTCTCAGGGATAACAATGAGCAAAGTGGATTGCAATTGTTTGCAGGTCTGCCCCACCCAGCTCCTTAAGGGGTAGGGGTCTGCTTTTGATTGCCATCTTCCATATGCTATACAGACATAGGGAACAATGAAAGGGCTCAAAAGAGAACACCGCCAAAAGGATGTCTCCTTCCCACCCTGTCCTCAGCCACTTTGCTCTCCTCGCATGCAATACTGTTAGGCATTTTCATTTGTCTCCATTCAGAGATGTTCTATGAGTGTCCAAACATATTTAAAGTGCATATTCTATCTTTGAAATCTCAGAAGTTGCACACTATAGAACACCTCACTGTTTCCATTTCTTATATCGTGACTCCCACATGAGTCCTGTGGGTCTGGCCCATTCTTCCTGATGGCCACGTGGTAGTCGGTGCATGGAGAAGGCATTTAGGACAGAGAAGGCATTCATACGTGTTTGTTTGCGGAAGGTACGGTGGGTTTCTCTGGCTGCCATAAGCACGCTAGACTCACAGCGTTCTCGGACCATTGGGTATTGGGTGTTCAGGGGGTTCTTAGCCAGGCTGGCCTTGCAAGGTTTATCAAAGGCTGACAGTGTCTTCTGTGAGCTGCTGAGGACAGGGCCCATCTTCAGGCCTGGAGGTCGTGAGGGTAGCACACCCGGAGACCCTGGCTTCTGCTTCTTGCCCTGTCTTTGTGTTTGCATTTGGTAAGTGGTGGATATTAGCTTCCACCCCACTCCCTCAAGATACAAGAGTTCCATTGCTAGGCAGTCTCCAGTGAAGGAAAGACAATAAGGAGAGTCCTGGGAATTGGGGCTGAAACCTCTGAGAAAAAAATTAAATCACCATGTAGCTTGGGAAGGGAGCAGCCACCTCACACCTCACTAGGACAAAAGGAAATGCAATAAAAATGAGCGAGGAGATATTTTCATTGTCTTAAGGGAAAACTTCCTGAAGATGGACACTGGAATCTTCTTCTCTTCCTTCTCATCCCCCCCCCAACCCTGCCGCCTTTTCCTCCTCTTCTCCTTCTTCTCCTCCTCTTTCTTCTTCTCCTTCTCCTTCTTCTTCTCCTCCTCCTTCTTCTTCCCTTTCCCTTTCTTCTTCTTTCCCTTCTTCTCATTCTCCTCCTCCTCCTTCTTCTTCATTTTCTCCTCCTCCTCCTCCTTCTTCTTCTTTGACTTAATAGTTTTATTTTCCAAAATATACGCTTGGTGGGATCTGCTCATGCATCGTCACCAGCAGCTGGGTCTCTGCCCTTGGTGTTTCCGGTGTAAATGACTTGAGCTCTGTGCTCTAAAACTGGTTTGATAAGTCCTTTACTGAGGAGCTCCCGAAGAGCTGCCCTGGCCAGGGAACCTGGAATCTTCAGTGTCTCAGAGAAAACAGCTGGAGTTACAAGCTTATAGTTGGGAACTTCCTTACAGAGTTTGCCAAATGTCGCTTTGTCCAAGGAGACCAGGTTATCGAGCTTGTCCTGAACTATGATTTTAGACCACTTCTTCTCTCTGATTTGTTCTTCTCACCAGATTTGTTCACTGGGTCTTTGCCTTTTTAGACCACTTCTTCTCTCTGATTTGTTCTTCTCACCAGATTTGTTCACTGGGTCTTTGCCTTTTTTGGCCGACTTTCCAGGATCTTTCTTCTTGTCATCCTGGGGCAGCAGGATCGCGAAGCTTGGAGAGTAGCTGCTACCCCTGCCTTAGCCTCGCTAAGATGTTGGACAAAAATCGAATACTGGAATCTTCTTAATCTTGTCTCAAAGTCTTTCTATCCCAGCTCTACACAAATCTGTGTGCACATCTGCACACTCATCTAACTGTGATGCCCTAAGATATAATCAGGTGATCATTAAGTAGGTCTCTTTACACCTATGTGTATCTGAGCGGGTCCGTTCCCACCACTAGGCTTTCGGAGAAGTCCCATTAAAGCTCAGCAGATCCTGGGGAAAATGGCAAGTCAATGAGTGCTGAGAATTGGTGTCCCAGTTCTGCCCCTTGGAGGTGAAAGTGTGTTTGGGATGGAAACAATATATGAATCATCTGTTGGGAGCTTCTTCTCCCTTCTCTGGAGAAAGTCTTCCATGGCTTTTCCATGCTGCATACCCTGGCTGTCAGGACACTCCAGGATTGGGATTTGCAGCGAGGAGTGAGAACTGGGGGCAGGAAAAGTCAAGTAGCTTTCCCTGGATCGGGCTGGCTTAACAGGTGACAAATAGCAACCAAACTTCAGTAGCATGAGGGAAGACCAACTCCAGGGATTCGGTGTTCTGGTATTCTCCAGTTTTCAAGGGAATATGGTTTTCCCTTCTCCGACCTCTGCAGCCTGACTATTGATGTTGCTGTTTGTTAGGGAATATAGATGGATATGGGAGCTCAGGTCCTCCCCACATGATACTGTCAAAGGTAGGGTCATGGAGGCAGAGAATCTGAGGAAAGCATGAGGGAGAGGAGGAAAGGGAAGGGAAGCAGAATTCTGGTTAGCAACTCCTACGTCATCTTCAATCCCCATCTTACACTTGTTGCCTCCAGGGTGACCCCCAAAGCCAGTCTGGCCCATCTCCCAAGTCATAATGCCTGTAAGTCTCATCTCCCTTCCTCTGATTTCTCTCTGGTTCTTATTCTTCTGTGCTTTTTTTCTGTTTCTGCCTTGGGCCTCCTTCCTTTCCTTGAGGTCAAGAGAGAAAGGGCCTTTTCGGGGAAGTGGTAGGATACCAGGGCCTGGCTTGGGGAGAGAGGTTGAGGCACTGGAAGAGGGAAGGGAGCCAAAGGGAGCAGAAAATCTCAGGCACCAAAGCCACGAAGCTCTAAAGCCTTGCTTCTTAATGGAAGGCTTAGTACTTTTTCTCCTAATTGACTATTTTATGGAACGTTTAAGCCCACTGGGGCTGAAACTCAATTCTGAGCTATATCCCTCCCTCTTCTCTCATATGGCTGCTGGTTTAGACAGGACGTTCATGCTTGTGATTCACTGGCCTCTTGAATCTGTAAACTAGTGTCTTCTATCACTTCTGTGAAGCTCTCAGCCATTTCTCTTCTCAAATATTTGTCTCTGCCCTATTTTTCTTTTCTGTTTCTCTGGGATGCTAATTAAACATATGCTATGGCTCTAGACTCTGTATCTACTATTTCTCCACCCTTCTCCTCTTTTTGGTTCTCCAAGCTGCACACTGGGTAATTTCTATTATCATCCACTTTGCCAGTTCTCTGTTCTACTGCATCTCAGCTGCTTTTAAATTAATGAGTTGAATTTTAATTGCAGTTACTATTATTTTTAAATTTTAAGTATTTGTAGGGATGCCTGGGTGGCTCAGTGGGTTAAGCATCTGCCTTTGGCTCAGGTCATGATCCCAGGGTCCTGGGATCGAGCTCCACATCGGGTTCCTTGCTCAGCAGGGAGCCTGCTTCTCTCTCTCCCTGATGCTCCCTCTGCTTGTGTTCTCTCTCTCTCTGACAAATAAATAAATCAAATCTTAAAAACAAAAAGAGGATTTGTATTTGGGGGGGGCGCCTGGGTGGCTCAGTGGGTTAAGCATCTGCCTTCGGCTCAGGTCATGATCCCAGGGTCATGGGCTCGGGCCCAATGTCGGGCTCCCTGCTCAGCAGGGGAGTCTGCTGCTCCCTCTCCCTCTGTCCGTGCTTGTGTTCTCTCTCTTGCTCACTCTCTCCCTCTTTAATAAATAAAATCTTTAAAAATAAATAAATAAATAATTTTTTTTAAAAAAAGAATTTGTATTTGGAGTTTTTAAAGTCTTTTTTGTCCCTTTACATCATTTCTTATTACATGTAAATATCTGCACTTGAACAAATTATGATTTATTACATGTTAATTTATTATGTTATTCCACATATATAGGAACAATCTGAACGAAGGGGCTTTCCTCTGGAGAGGATTGTGCTGACTTCTGCCAGACACTAGGGGCACCACCAGACCTGAGCTACCTAAAACAGAGTTGCAGGTCCGAGGTTCTCTGGATCATGCAGGAGTCCCTTGGGATCGCAGTATATTGAGGGGAGGAAGTTCTACCAGGCTCCCCACCTCGCGCAGGCACTGAGCATGGGTTTCTAGCCTGCTCATTCTCCCAAGTGTTCAAAATGAAAGTTCAGATTTGCTAGGATTGACAGATGTTTTTTCAGGGAAAATAGGTTTCTATGCTTTGGTTTTCTCTTCCACGTGGGCCTGTTGATTCCTTGGTATTTTATCAACTCTTTGGAGCTTTTAAGATATTTTTTTCTAGGGGCACCTGGGTGGCTCAGTCGTTAAGGGTCTGCCTCCGGCTCAGGGCGTGATCCCAGCGTTCTGGGATCAAGCCCCGCATCGGACTCCTCCACTGGGAGCCTGCTTCCTCCTCTCCCACTCCCCCTGCTTGTGTTCCCTCTCTCTCTGGCTATCTCTCTCTCTGTTAAATAAATAAATAAATTCTTCAAAAAAAAAAGATTTTTTTTCTATACTTAAAAAAATTTTTTTAAGGTTTTATTTATTTATTCATGAGAAAAAGAGAGAGAGAGAGGCAGAGGGAGAAGCAGGCTCCTCACTGAGTAGGAAGCCCAACGTGGGGCTCGATCCCAGGACCCTGGGATCATGACCTGAGCCAAAGGAGATGCTTAACCGACTGAGCCACCCAGAAGCCTTTTGTTTTTACTGGGATGGTCAGTCCAAATAATTAAGCCTGACATTACCAGACTTCCAACTTCAGTTGCAATCAGATTACTGGGACCCAGCATACATCAGCTCAACAGTATGTCCTTCATTTACATTCCCCTGTTCCCTCACCCCAGATACAAAGAGTGAAAACAAAATGGCAATCGCCAACAAGAATGACCACCTCCCAGGGCACCTGACTGACTCAGTCAGAAGAGCATGTGACTCTTGATCTCGGGGTCGTGAGTTCAAGCCCCATGTTGGTTGTAAAGATAACTTAAAAAAATAAAATCTTAAAAAAAAAAAGAAAGAATGACCACCTCCCTCGGAGGGTAGCAAGAGTGAGAATTTCATAATAGCTACCATGGAACCAGATGTAGGAGTGGGCCAGCCAAACTTGGGCTAAAGGGCCAGAATACACGTGACCCTAAAGCATCATCATGAATTGGAATAAGATAGAAGAGAATTTTGCTGCCCAGGTGGCTTTTAGGGAATCCCCGTATTTGTTTGAAAGGAGGACAATTTTGGTAAGTTGCAGGTATGGGCTGTGACCTCCAAGGTTAACTGCCTTCAGCTGAAAGTCGGTCCTGCCTATGTACAGCTTTTGTTTTAAAGACTGGGGTATGAAATTGTCCACCAGGGCTGCATTGCTGAGAACAAGAGAGGAGCGTGGTCCTCTGTTCATCCTTCTTCTTTGCAGTACCTAACCTCTTTAAATAAAGTGTTGAACAAATATTTAAAGAAAATCAGTTTTCTCTCTATAAGTATAGCAAGAAACTGGCAACACAAGTTGCCTCTGGGGAGTGAAGCTGGGTGGAATCTTGTTACAGAAAAAGGCTTGGAAGAAAACGCTGTACAAGTAATTGCTGTCCTGAGGGGGCTCAAGGCATCGTCAGCATCCTGCCTGCACCGAAGCTCCCAACCACAGCCAGGGTGTGGCCTGGATAGGATCCAAATCCAGAGAAAGACCTGGACACAGCTGGAAGGTGGTGTGCAGCGTCTGGAAATGAAGGGAATATAAAAGGGGTGAGATTGTGGAGCCCGCACCCGGTCTCATCTCACTGAGCAGGGTTCTCGGACAGAACTTTGAAAGGATCCGTGCGAGCTCACATTAGCACAGTATTAACCAGATGCTCCCCTCTTCCTGCCTTCGTCCTTGGCAGCCCTCTCTTTGTCTCTCTTTCCCTTTCCACCCCTGCCCCTCTCTCCCTCTCTCAGCCTTTCTCTCTCTCTCCCTATCATAGTTGGCCACCTTCATTTTCTCAGGATTTAGAGGGGCAGAAGAAGGAAGGCTTAGAAAACACATTGGGAAAAATCCAGCTGTGTTTGGAACAGACTATCCATGCTCCTTGCCCAGAATTCTGAAAGGAAAGGAGACAGCCAAGGTTTGTGGAATGGGCTAGGGAGAGTCTGCCTGGAGCCCATCCCAAAAGCTTCCTGGACAGCCCTGGTCCTTATCATTGCCCCTTAGGAACCGTCACCACATCGCATGAGCTCATCAAAACCTTTTGGGCACTCACTTTATAGACACCTCATTCAGTCTGCACAGCATCCCCGTGAGGTGGGCAGGGCAGGCATTCTTTTTTTTTTTTTAAGATTTTATTTATTTATTTGACAGAGATAGAGACAGTCAGCGAGAGAGGGAACACAAGCAGGGGGAGTGGGAAAGGAAGAAGCAGGCTCCCAGCGGAGGAGCCTGATGTGGGGCTTGATCCCAGGATTCTGGGATCATGCCCTGAGCTGAAGGCAGACGCTTAACAACTGCGCCACCCAGGCGCCCCAGGGCAGGCATTCTTAGCCCCATTTTGCAGATGGGGAAACTGACAGCTACTAAGTGACAGAGCCAGCATTCTAATGCCCACCCAGGACTTCAAGCCCCTCCAGAGATGGACCCAGTGCTCTCCCTCCAGAGCATCCTGGGTCCCGGGCTCAGTGCTTTTAGGAAGGAGCAAGAAGGTGGCTCATTTCATGTTGCAAATCCCAGCATTTCCACCACCCCTCCCCTGCAAAAAAAGAGAAGGAACATGACCCCCAATGGAAAGAAATTCTAAAGCAGCCCCTAGGGACCTCTGGAGAAGCTGTTAGATTTATTTTGGTCCCTACTGGTATTCTGTGCCACATTTATAAACCTCAGCGCCGGAAATGAAGTTCCCACTGCCCTAGCAGCTGCTGGTTGCCGTTCCTGCTCACTAAGGGTTCAGATAAAGTGTCTCCCCCTCCCCTTGATTGATAGAGAGCTGAGAATAAAAGAAAAATAAAAGCCCCCTGGAGCTCCGATGGAAGGGAGGGGCCAGCTTCTCAGGACGAGAGGAGGGGGTGATCTTTTCTAGGCTGGTATTAGTGGAAACAGAGAGGGGGTGTGTGTGTGTGTCTAAGGAAAAGATTCAGTTTTTAAGGCCACGTGGAAAATAAATGCCTTAGCTCACGTAGAGAGAGGAAAAGTAGTGAAATCCGTGGTCTGTTTCAGGGGTTCTGACACCAGATGGGGGGAGGAAAGGGGATCCATGAGGTTGTCTTGTAACCCCTGGATGTCTACTCTCCCTGAGCAAATCTGCTGTCTTCCAGGGTTTGGGCCAGGGACAGAGACTGGCAGAGACGGAGAGCAAGAGAGTCCTGGAGGACAGTGGCAGGAAATGAGAGGTAAAAGCCTCCCAAAGGGCCACAGAGATCCAAGGCGTTGCCATTATTAACCAAACCGGTGGTAGACGCTGGCGTGCACACTTCTGCAATGATGCCTCCTCTTGCACGTCTGCTCCATCTGTGACGCTCTCTGGTCTTTGAGAAAGGCTGGTTGGAACCCACTCCAACAGTCCCGGCCGAGCACCTACGGTGATCCCCAAAGCAACAAGACATTGAAACGTCATTTTGAATTGATTGTTTTGTACTTTTATTTTAAAACCTAAGCCAAATATTTCCAAATGACTATTGTTCTCTGCAAAGTCACCCCGAGAGGTTTTGTAATTAACCCAGTGTCACTCGATGTGTGGCCGAAATCATCCTGGAAAGCCATATGTTACTTCAGGGCTGGTTTATAACCCAGGCAATAAAATGCATTATTACTTTACAGAGGTTCCTTCCTTTGCCTTAATTTATCACACCTGTTTCCTGGTAATTTTCGGGGGGGGGGGGCCTTTCCAAGCACTGTATCCTACTCCTGCTGCTAGCTCAGAGTGGTTTGAACCGGCCCTGGGAGGACAGGATTATTCAATGAGAGGGTGGAGATACAATCATTAGCATAAGAGAGAAACACAGGAAAGGGAGAGGAACCGTTATATTGATGTGACAGGTATCTGGGTGGGTTCTCGCTTCTTTTCACTTTCCTTATACAGATAGAAGTCTTTCTGTTTTGTTTTGTTTTGGGTTTTTAAAAACATTTTATTATTTATTTATTTATTTATTTATTTATTTATTTGTTTATTATTTATCAGAGAGAGAGAGACAGAGAACAAGCACAAGCAGGGGGAGCAGCCGGCAGAGGGAGAAGCAGGTTCTGCACATAGCAAGGAGCCCAATGTGGGGCTCAATCCCAGGACCCTGGGATCATGACCTGAGCTGAAGGCGGACACTTAACAGACTGAGCCACCCAGGTGTCCCATGTTGCATGCCTGGGTGACTCAGCTGGTTAAGCTGCTTTTGGATCAGGTCGTGATCCTGGAGTCCCGGGATTGAGCCCACATAGGCTCCCCGCTCAACAGGGAGTCTGCTTCTCCCTCTGCCCCTCCTCCCTCTCATGAGCTCTCTCTCTCTCTCTCTCAAATACATAAATAAAAATCTTTTTAAAAAAATTTTAAAAAACAAAATGTGGTAGGTATATTTATACAATGGAATATCATTCGGCCTTTAAAAGGCAGGAAATTCTGACACAGGCTACAACACGGGTGAACCTTGAAAACGTTATGCTAAGTGAAATAAGTGAGTCACAAAAAGGACAAATACTGCAAGATTCCACTTACACGAGGTACCTAGGGCAGTCAAGTTCACAGAGACAGAAGCTGGTCGCCAGGGGCTGGGAGAGGCAGGAATGGAGTTAGTGCTTAATGGGATAGAGTTTCAGTTTGGAAATTAAAAAGTTCTAGAGATGGCCGGTGGTAGCGTTTACATGACAATGTGAATGTACTTAGGGCCGCCTGGGTGGCTCAGTCAGTTGGGCGGCTGCCTTCAGCTCGGGTCATGCTCCCAGGGTCCTGGGATGCACTCCGTTTTGCGTCAGGCTCCCTGCTCAGCCCCTCCCCCTCGCTCATGCTCTCTCTCCCTCTTAAACAAATAAAATCTTTTTTAAAAAATGTCAATGCACTTAGCCATGAATTGTACACTTCAAAAATGGTTGAAATGGTAAATTTTAAGTTATGTGAATTTTTAAAAAAATATTTTATTTATTTATTTGAGAGCGAGAGAGCACAAGCGGTGGGGAAGGGCAGGGTGAGAAGCAGACTTCCCGCTGAGCAGGGAGCTCCGATGAGGGGCTCTATCCCAGGACCCTGAGATCATGACCTGAGCTGAAGGCAGACGCTTAACCGACTGAGCCACTTAGGGGTCCCAAGTTATGTGAATTTTACCACCGCAAATTAGAAAAAAAGGGTGGATAAATCAAATCTATTCTCAAAAGGTGAGGATTTGTTATCACTGATGTTATCCAAAAGAATGTGCTACGGGGTGGGCCAAGGCCCAAAGAGAAAGGCCCCAAATATTCTTCTCTCTGGATCAAAACCAGAGCGCTGGGGGTCAGGCAGGTAGCCTTCACTCGAGCTCTGAAGCCGTTCCAGGGCGGAGCTACGCCTTCTGCACGTCTTCCGTTCTGACGCTTTCTATAATCTTGTGCACCTGCAGCTGCAAGGCCACTCTTCCGGCCCCAGACTGTTCCCCAGCACAACCCGGCTCGCCCTGACCTAGCCCGCGGGGCTGGCCGGCTCCCCAGGCAGCGTGAACCAGGCTATCGCAAGTCATGGCTCTGCTGGCCAGGAGGCTGCTGAGGTGGCTTTTTAATCCTCCAGCCATGCCTTCCTAGTGATTGCTTTTATTAGGAAACGTAATGAAAAAGACTATATGAAGCTCCTGCCAGAAAAAAAAAAAAAAAGCTAATAAGATTTTGCACCAAGTGTGGCGAGAAAAGAAAGGGGGAAAAAGCACATTAGGAGTCAGATAATGAGATAAATGAAAGACCGCAGGGAAGATCATTTTTGCAGACTTGCTGGATGGTTGTAAAATTTTTAATTTGCTGAATTCTCTTTTTCCGTTGTCTCTGACTCTCCCCATCTCTTTCCCTGGCTTTCTGATGCTCTGAATCTTGTCTCAGTCTTTCTGTCTTCGCCTCTCCCTCTCGTCCCTGGTTGCTCTCCCTGTTTCAGCTCTTGCTTGTTGAGCGTGCATGCACGTGCATGCATGTGTGTGTGTGTGTGTGTGTGTGTGTGTGTGAGTCCTTTCACCATGGCCAAACATGCCCCTCGGGACTGGGGCAGGAGGCTGGCACCTTGGACAGTGAGCCCCACCCAGTCAGAAAGAGCAGGAGGACAAAGGACTGCCGCTCCCCACCCCCCTTCTAGGGAGCTGCTGTGATTTGGCTGAAGGGAGAGAAAGAGGGAGAGATCAAGGGAAGAAGGAGGAGAAAAATGGGACTGCGGAGGAAGGACAGGAGATCAAAGACCAGAGAAGTAAGGAGGAAGAGAAAGCCCCCGCTGCTCCCGCAAATCGATTCTCTGGCAATGCCCGCCCTCCCGTCTGCGCTCTGAGCTGCTGAGCAGAATGCCACCTCCGTGGGATGCCAGGCCCCAACAGAAGGGCTCTGGGGGCACAGGGCAGGCACACAGGCCAGGCTGCTAGGGTCCACCGGGCCTGCCTTGCCCCATGCGAGGAGGTCTCGCTTCCCCAGGAACCCCCTGTCAACACCCAGGCTTTGAGGAGGTCCTCTCCAAAATCTGGTTTGGCTGCTGGCTTTGGCAGACGCCTTCCTTCTGTTCCACACTTGGGAATTCAGAGGTGTCTCTTCGGTTCTCTGCATAAATCCCAGGTCACACTGCAGTTGGAGGGCTTGAGAGTGGACACGATGAATAGCTTCCCTGTGGGCAGGAGGAGCCTGTGAAAGGACAGGAGTGAATGGCGCGGGTGGAGACTCCTTGTCAGCTATTAGGAAAATCTCTCTCACTCTTCCATCCCTTGTTCCTTCCCCAGTGGGGACGATCTGTTCCGCTTCCTCCCAGGGAAGACTTCTCTCTCTGTGCTCTGCCTCCAGCAAAAGTGTGCTGTAGGCAACCAAGGGGATGGGCGTTCCCTTTGCCGGCCACCGCGGAAGAGAAAAGAGCCACGGAAATGGGCAAGGTCTGTGGGAAGCAGAGGACCTGTCGGAAGGGGGCGGGGCAAGTCCAGCGACTGTGGGGGGGGGGCGCACGNGGGGGGGGGGGGGGCGCACGCCGGCTGGACAGAGAGGGTGGATTGAGACAGAGTAAGGCAGTCCCAAGTGGGAGGATGGTTCAAGGTCAGTGGGAGGGGGGTGGCTGTGACTTGACCATGGTGTAAAATGAGCTGGGAATGACAGCAAATGCACAGGGTGCTTCCTACGCTCCAGGCTCTGCGAACCTGAGGGTATCGACTTATTTAATCCTCACCATGATCCTGCGAGGTTGCTACGATTGTTAACATCTCCATTTTATACCTGAGGAAACTGAGGCGTGGTGAGAGGTTAGCCACTTCTCTGTTGCCCTACAGAATAGGAGACCAGTTCGCCAAAGTATCGGAGACGAGTCAAGTGGGAGAACAGCACTGTGGTTAAGAACGTGAACTTTTGGGCCAGACAACTCCACACGGTCTAGCAGTGGGACCTTGGGGGAGATCCTTAGAACTTAAGGTCACCCCTTAGAGCAACATGAAGGACACCAAACTCCTGTCGGTTAAACATGGGCACAGCGCCTGGCCCCTGAGCTCAGTCAGTGGCAGTGCTTAACACCATTACTCCCCAGCACCCAGGAGAGGAGGCAAGCATCTTCCATGCTTGGCAGCTCCAAGCCTCAGCTTCCCCTCTGGCCTCCCACCAGAAACACTGGAGATGGGCCCTCCCGGGGATTAATGTCTTAGGGGCACTGCAGACAGGCCCCAGAGAGCCCCAGCTCCCACGGCGAAGCCCCTCAGACCTGAGGCCTCCCTCCCCTTCTCTGACCTGGTGATCCCCGGGTTCCCAGGCTGTGGGAGCGCCCCCCAGCGCTGTGGCTCAATGAATTGTTTGGGGAGTGTGTCACCCTCCTTCCCTGCCTCCTTCCCTTCCCTTGCCCCTGCTTCTCTCTTGATGGAGAAGGCACAAATTAGGCAGAAAGGGAAATGTTGACAGTTCCCAGCCCTCCCTTGCTAGGGATAAAGAGAAATACGTTAACCGCTGAAGCTTTAGGCGGATCAAACACAGTTTGTGAGATGCTTCAAATGTATTATTCATCTCACCAATGAGACGCAGTCTTGGGCTTTCTCTTGTCGCCCCATCAAGAGGAACCCTCAGCCCCTGTGGAGACGCCGGGCTCCAGAGAGGAGGGGGCACCTTCAGAATGCCATTTTTTCACTATTAAATCAGTAAGTCTGTCTCCAGTCCTTCTTTCCCCTCTTGAAGCTTTCCAAATGAGAGGGTCAACTTGCCAGAGAATCCAAGGGTACAAAGGCTACAGGCGAGACCCACAGAATTGGGCACAACAAACACTTGGAATCAAAGACTAACTCTGACACTCGGGAGGCAGGAGCTGGAGACCTTGACCCTGGAAGGTCCTCCATGTGCCACTTGAACTTGAGGGACGTAACTCTCCTGGGCTGGAAGAGCTCTTGGAGAGGGCATCTCAGCCATGCCATTAGCTCTAAGTAGCACTGTGGATGGGGGGGCTGCACTCACCCTATGGTTGGAGGCCCAGAGGAAGGATCTGGATCCAGGCACAACCGTCACGCCTTATGATAGGGGCAGGTGGAGGCCCCTGAGGGTTCTATTCATTCCTTGCGCCTCCTCCTTTTCCCTTTGGCCACTGAGGTCCCTTGCCAGCAACCCAGGGTTCTGAGGCACCAGAGCAAGCTTCCCCAAGTCACACACTACCCCCTTCTTAAACCTCACCTGGAGAAGAAACCATCCCAGCCTCCCATGCTTTTGCCCCACTATCTCACAATCCTCACACTTGTGCAGTGGTGGGAATAGAGAGCAGGTGCTGTGGGTGAGATGAAAGATTAGAACAGCCCGGAAGGAAGAAATTTTGACATGATGTATCAAAAAGCCTTAGAGTGTACATTCCCTTTAATCCAGCAATTCCAGCTCTTAAAAAGTGCTCCAAGGAAACACCGGACAAGTGTGCAAAGCTGTGCAAAATGTCTATCCCAGCTTTGCTGATAATGGCAAAACCCGCAAGCACAAGCAGGGGGAGGGACAGAGGGAGAGCAGCAAGCAGACTCCCCACTGAGCAGGAAGCCTCATGCGGGACTCCACCCCAGCACCCTGGGATCATGACCCGAGCTGAAGGCAGACACCCGACCGACTGAGCCACCCAGTGTCCCCGAACCTGTAAACGTCTTAAGAGCACATCATTAAGGATTGGCTAAATAGTCACCTCGGATACAGTCATTTACAGTCGGATTCTGCAATATGGGGGAAACAATATACAAATATATTTTCATTCTAAAAAAAAGTCAAATAATAGAGGTAAAGCACACCCCCCTCGTTAATCCTAACCCAGTCCCATTCCTCCCCTCACAGTACTCATTATTACCAGTATCCTCTCAGACTGTTATTTTAAAGAATCCTATTTAATGTAAACAAATATTAAACTCAGGTTATGCAAATTGGCAGCTAGAGACGTGTCCGTGCAAAGAGAAAAGTCTCGCTGATCGTACACCAAAATGTCAACGGTATTCAGCCCTAAATAGTGGCACTGTATATGATTTTTACTTCCTTCTGCAGGAATTACTGTGTTTTCCACATGAACAGAAAAGAGAAACAATGCTATTTTAAAATATAGTAAAGCACAAGGAATTGATACCATTGGCTGCCTCTGAGCAGTGAGAAGAGACTGTTTGCCAGGTTCTCTTTGATGTCTTTTGAGTTTTGCTCCTTGGACACGGATTACCGATTCGAAAAATGAATAAAATTTTTTCAGAATTTAATATGGCCATAAGATAAAATGAGGCGGCTGGTGGAGAAGACCTCCAAAGGGCGACATGCCCTGATATTCCAGGAATCCGTAAAATCCTCCAAGCTGTACTCACAGTTTCTGAGTCCGCTCAGGATTCACTCCAGTAATGCTAGTCTCTTTCTGACTCACCAGACAAGGAACTAGGGCCTCTGACCTGGAAGAAATGAGGTAGGGTCGAAAATAAACCAGGCTGCCAGCCAGAAATAACTTTGTAATAATTTACAACACAGTAATGGCTCGGTTGAGCCCGTTTTCATATTTTTTCAAAGTATTTTTCATCTCCTTTTAGTCCTCCCAATTTTCCTTGAGGCTACCTGCGGCCGTCAGGTGCCTGGGCAGGAAAGGACGGGGCCTAAGACCTATCTGAAGGGCCGTCGTTTGAAGTCTGCCCTAAAGGATCCATGTTTCCCAGAGCTGGGGGTTGGGTCTCAGACAAGAGCCCGCTATCCCTCCTGCCCAAGGTCCATCTGCTTGCCCTATGAGCCCCAGCTCCTGCCTCGGGTTTCTAACTTGTCAAAGGAGGGTAATCCACTTGACCCGCAGACTGGCTGGCATGTGGGTGGTGGTTGACAGATCCTACAGCAAGGTGGCTATCCAATCAGAGCAGAGGGTCCCCAAAGCTGGAGGAGATGGCAGGGTGGGGCTCTCTGAGGCCTGGGAAAGCCACTATTTATTAACTGATGACAGACATTTATAATCGACCATGTTATGAGAGGTGCAGGTGATGACGCGTGTCTGTGCATGAGGACACAGACAGCCTGCCCAGCCTAGAACGTGCTCCATGAAGTACTTTTTTTTTTAAAGATTTTATTTATTTATTTGGCAGAGATAGAGACAGCCAGCGAGAGAGGGAACACAAGCAGGGGGAGTGGGAGAGGAAGAAGCAGGCTCACAGCAGAGGAGCCTGATGTGGGGCTCGATCCCATAACGCCGGGATCACGCCCTGAGCCGAAGGCAGATGCTTTAACCGCTGTGCCACCCAGGCGCCCCTCCATGAAGTATTAATTCCCTCTCCTGGAAAGCCTCCTCCCTGGGTCTCCCCCAACGCTACCAGTCACCCCTTCCTCCTCTGGGCTGCCCCACGCCTCTCCACTCATGTATCTCCCAGGCCCGTGACTGGATGACCGTTTCATACACAGTCTCACCAAACCGAATTCCTTGAGGGTAAGATTTGTATCCGGGGGCGCCTGGGTGGCACAGCGGTTAAGCGTCTGCCTTCAGCTCAGGGCGTGATCCCAGCGTTATGGGTTCGAGCCCCACATCAGGCTCCTCCACTGTTGAGCCTGCTTCTTCCTTTCCCACTCCCCCTGCTTGTGTTCCCTCTCTCGCTGGCTGTCTCTATCTCTGTCGAATAAATAAATAAAATCTTTAAAAAAAAAAAAAAAAAAAAAAGATTTGTATCCGAATCAGTTTTACAGGTCACATAGTAGGTCCTCAGAAATGACTTCCCGAATAAACAAATAAATGCGATTTGGGGGCCCATGATTCTTGTAAATGCTCACTAAGCGGTCTCGCTCCTGGCCCAGAGGCTGCCCTAAGCCCTGAGCTCCCTGCCCTGATTCACTCCAGATCCAACCCAGAGGAGGTAGGGGCAGCGAGCTGCGGGGGCGGCCTGGTGTGGTAAAAAGTGGGCCGGGCTGCCGTCCTGGCCATCAGAGACTTCACTGCGCCGGACTCAGCTCCCTCATCTACACGTGATCATTAGATCAGATCAGCATGGGAAAACTCAGATACCTACACAGGAGAGTAACGTGGCGAGGGAAGCAAAGGGCGGAAGTCGTGTAGCCGGGCAGCAGGTGCATCCCCGGAATGGCGCTGCCCCTCGCTGCCAGCTGGTCACTGTCAACTGATACAAAACCATGAGTTAAGTGGGGCGAGAACTTCTTACTTTTCAAGCCAGAAATCTCGATTTTTAGGTGAAGTCTGCTGACCAGGTCAAACTCAAGTCCACAGACCCTTTGTCATGTGGAGGCCACCGGTTTGGGATGGGAACACCAGGTGACCGCTCACCTCCTTTCTGGCTCTTTAATTCTCCGAATTTCAAGAAAGTGGCCTCGATACTCATGTTCAGGGGGTAACCTTTTAAGGGCAAGACTCAAAGTCCGGCGCTCATTCTGGCAACTGCCATCCTGACCCCCAAACTGCTACTCTATGCAAGTGCCCTCCCCCCTCTGCCACCAACCGCCCACACACTGGCAGGCAGAGATGGGGGGTGAGGAGGAGCCAACGGCCCCTCGTCCCAGGGTGGGCCAGAGGGCAGCCCCTCACTTTCTGCCCTTCAAAGTGCCTGCTCTGCGCCGAGCCCCAGGCCCAGGGCAAACCTGCCACCTCACCTTGCCCCGCGCAGGGGCGCCCACCGGTGATACCGTCTCACCTAATAAATTCCTGTCAGAGAGGCTGTCAGGGCCTGGGAAATAAATAATGATATTTAACATTTTGTAATAACAACAATTAACCAGTAAATAATGTCCTTTAAACTGCAAACGCTGGAGTAAATTAATTCTTCTAATGAGCTGTCAGGCACGGAAGAAAAAAAGGACCCGTTTCCTTTGGTGCCAGGCGGCTGCCGTGTGAGCAGCGGGGGAAGCTCACCTCGGCCCCGGGAGCTCATTACCGGCAAGCACGCGGCGCGGGGTTCCCGGGGACTCGGCAGCCCCGCCTGCTCCCACGTGGCGCGCGGCCGCCGCCTGTCCTTCCCGCACCCGGCGCCCCAGGCCCGGCCGCGCTCCGCACAGCGCACCGCCAGGTGCCGACTGCCAACCAGCCACGCGGCCAGCATTTCAATTAGAGACGCCCGCTTCCTGGCCT
>NC_048230.1:4470300-4592688 GCF_002007445.2 Ailuropoda melanoleuca
CATTTCAATTAGAGACCCCCGCTTCCTGGCCTCCCCCCCCCCCCGCCCCCCCCCGCCGCCTGGGCCCGCGCGCAGCCTCCAGGAGGCCGGGGGCACGGAGCTGGGGCCCAGGTGACCGGGGAAGCCGACGCGCATCCCTAGTCCTTGCTGCGTAACCTTGGAGAGCTTTCCTGCGCTCTCTGGGCGGGGACGTCGTAAATGGAAATGTGAAGTTAATCAAACCAGATGTGATTACTTCTGAGCCCCCAGAAGCCTGTGACCATAAAAAGACACCTAAGAGTCGCGCAGCTCTTTACGTACTGATTCGGAGTAATCTCCAAGATATATTGTCAGGTGACAAAAGCAAGGCACGGAACAGTGTGCAAGGGTGTGCTACATCTTGTGTATTAAAACTAGGACGAAAGAAAGAGAATATGTGTCCCTATTTGCTTGCATATGTCCAGACAGGAAACGTATAATATGTGCTTGCCTCTGGGGAGGAGAACTGGGAGACCGCGGTGGGGGGGAGGCTTTTCACCAAATACACTTCCGACCCTTTATGTTTGGAACCGTCCGCAGTTATGACCTACTCAAAAAATAAAAGACAAAGCCACGCACAGCAGAGATCATTCTTTTTTTTTTTTTTTAAGATTTTTTATTTATTTATTTGACAGAGATAGAGACAGCGAGAGAGGGAACACAAGCAGGGGGAGTGGGAGAGGAAGAAGCAGACTCATAGCAGAGGAGCCTGATGTGGGGCTTGATCCCACAATGCCAGGATCACGCCCTGAGCTGTAGGCAGACGCTTAACAACGCTGCCACCCAGGCGCCCCCAGCAGAGATCATTCTTGACTCTCAGTACCTTTCGGGAAGTGGGAACCGCAGGGGCACAGATGAACTGGGACCCTACCTGAAAACCCTTGGGAGAGAGCACCCTGCCTGCCGCCTATCCTGTCCTAGAACACGAGCTCATGAGTCAGGAAGTCCTTCCAGTATCTAATCCCATTCCCTCCTGCTACGATTTGAGTTCCTCCCCAGATTGCATATTTGGTGGGTGGAAGGGCTGATGATTTTATGCAGAAAGTGGGGGGCGGGGCGGCAACCACTGTCTGGAGAAGAGAGAATGCAGACAATCGTGGCCCCTGTGGAGCCACATGGGCCTGGGTGTGAGTCTGCTCCTGTCACTCGCTGGCCGCTAGCCGTGTGGTCTTGTGTGTCACTCTCCATTGCTGGGCTGCAGAATCCAGACGTCCCAGCCATCCTCAGGGAGGACATCAGGGGCTGAGCTTGATGAAAAGGCGTCCACCTCCCACAAGGGCCAGCCCAGGCCCTTTGCTCCCCAGGACAGACAGAAGACCCCCTTCACAATCCAGGGCCATCTGGTCCCCAGATCTATGCCTCCCCACAATGCCCAAGGCTAACCCCGAAGGAGATGGATATGTGGCCTTCCTGGGGCCAGGGGTGTCTTTGCCCACTTAGCACCTAAATTACCAGGCTCTAAATCCAGAGCAGGCTCAAGGTAGCTTGTGGCTGAAAGGCAGTGTTGGGGCTGGAAAATCAGCCAGGCCCAGGGCTCAACTGAAGCAGCTGGAAGGCTGGGACAGGCGGGCAAGGCGAGGGGTGGGGGGGGTGGGGGAGCAGACTGCTGCTATGGGGGGCGAGAGAAGGGTCGAGGAGGAGGGCTCCCAGGTCCCTATTGCCAGCTGACCAGCTCCATTTTCATCTGTTTGCATCCTTGTCTTCCTCATAAGGTATCATCCGAGTAGAGAGTTTCTTGGCTAGAATATATTTGGAAAGCCCTGACCTTGGCCATTTAGAACACCCAGCTGCCTGTCTCAGGCCCCACCCATCACCACCTAGATATATTAACAGGACTGGGGGAGGGAAAGGGAATCCATGCTGAAATGTGGGAAGATGTCCAGCTTGGCCTCCTGACCCTCCTGCCTCCTCAACACCCTCAACTCAGTACCTAGAACACAGGGTGAAAGTTCAGGAACAATTGCTGATTGTGAGAACGCCTGAGAGAATCTCCCTTCCCTGGCAGCCTGGAGGAAAAGCAATCACTTCATTTAACCTGACAGGATCCAGGGAGGGGGGAGAATGAGGGCAAGTCTGGTGTCATCTTTAAGACAGCGTCGGTAGCTAAGGGCTTAGGGAAGGGAGTCTAACAGATGTGGGTTCAAATCCAGCCTCCATCACCTACCGGCTGTGTGACTCAGGATGAGTTGCTTAACTTCTCTGAGCTTTGGTTTCCTCTTCTACAAAATGTGGAGAATTGCTCCCTATCTCTTTGGGCTGCTGTGAGGGTTAAGATGGGGTATAAAATACTTAGCATAGTGCCTGGGCATAAAGTAAGCACCCAATAAAAGGCTGTTTCTGCTCTGCTGAGCTTTTTTGCTGCCCCGCTAGATGGACAAATCCCATCTCCAAGACCAAGAAGGGCAGTTGTCCTGCCGCCTGAGGTAGGCAGACCACCTCTGCGGCTCCCTGATTTGTGAGACAGCCCAGAAAGTCCTCCAGGCTTGGTTTTTGCAGAAGGCAGCAGAAAAAACGGAGCTGAAGCCAGCAAAACAAGGATCCCAACAGCGGGTCTGAGTCAGCTCCTCCTGGGTCTGGGGGTTCAAGAGCCTTCCTCAAGGTCACATGACCTCCCAGTCATCCTGCCCTCCGTGGGACCGCCCCCTTGGCCTGAGGCCTCTGCGGGCCTGCCTGGGCACCTGTGAGCCTGCAACACTGGCTGCGAACGTGCGGGGTGTTCCAGTGCGCAGAGGAAGCTGCGTCTTGGCCACGCGGAATTTAAAACCCGCTTGCCCAGGGCTGAGTTACCATGTCGCCTGAAATCAGATTGATTTCTTGGGCTTGTTGTGACGGCAGTGTTACAATTGATTCGTCTGGATGGCAGGGAGTTTATCTATTTGGAGCTGTCTGTCATTGATCTGAATAAGCTTCTAAAATAGCCCAGATACCTGGTGAGGGCGAGGTCGCCACCAACCCCGGCTCAATATTAATTATAATAATGAACAGGCATGAGGAGGGTTGGTTCATTGCCTGCCCTGCAAGGCTGGCCTCTGTGAGGTTTCGTGTTTAATATTCGTTGCAGACCAACCCATGCAAAGAGCGGGCAGGCGATCCTCAACTGGGGGATGTTTGCACGGGACAGAGAAGGGATTGGTGCTGTTGCAACAAAAAGGGTTTAGGTTAGACCTCAAGGAGGACTTCCAAATGACTGAAAGTGGAGGGATAGAGCATACCATTCACTTGTTAGCCTGGACCAGCTGGTTCTTCCTGCGTGTGTTTCCTCAGTAAGGTGGGGATTAGGATACTTCGCAGAGCTGCCGCCACCTCTGCTTCTGGCTAGAAAATAAGACGAAACACTGGAAGCCTCTTGTAGTTCAGAGAGAAGCAGAAGGGTCCTACCCTAGGTAAAAAAGCATCTGCCTTTCTCAGCTTTGGCACAGAGTAAGCATTCAATCAATGGAGTTATTATTATCATAATTATCGATTCGATGAATATTTATTGAGCCCCCGAGGAAACACTGGTGAATGAGCCATGATCCCCTGCCTTCGAGGAGATGAAGCCTGGGTTACTATGGGAGCCAGGACATCCCCCTTGCTGCAGGCTCTCGGGGACAAGGGAGAGCCCTACGTGTGGGACACAGCTTGGAAGTTGCTCCTGGAGGCCGGCGGAGAAGCAGGAGGACCTCACGGGCTGGCTGCAGGTCCTGGGCGGTGTCACCCGCAGTAGACAGCTCCACTAAAGATCAGTCGACAAGAGCCCGTCCAGAAGAATGTTCTTCCAGGAAGAAGGAGAGCCTTCCCTCCAAGGATCTGGCAGAAATGTGATCAGGCTTGGGGTTCAGGTCTGCAAGAAGCAAAGAATAACGCGCTGCCTGTGACGACACCAGCTGACACGCAGCAAGGAGCATAGAGGCTGAACCGACCTCAGGCCTTCCTGGCTGAGCTTTGGAGGGCTCTGAAGGAGACCCTGGATGGAGAGACTCCCAGGCCCGTCCAGGAACCTGGTCTGCTGCCTTCCTTGCGACATTCCTTGCTCTGTCCCTGCAAAGCTCTCCTCTCTCTTGTAGCTTGTGGCTGTCAGGACCCCCATGGCCAGCCTTAAGAGAAACTTCAGAAGAAAGTTAATAGCGAAACGCTCTGGCAGATCTAATTGATTTTTTTCCTATTGGTTCCCTAATATAGGCAACACTGTTCCTGCCGCTTTTCTGGGCTGGAGATTATGTCATAAATAAAGAGATTTGCTCCCTATTTCCATGTGCTTATCTTTAATAAGTTAAGAACTCAACAAGCTTTAGGAGGACTTGAAATAGGCAAGGGATCCGCCGGTGGCTTGGGCTTGGCGGTGGCTTCGGTGGTCATGGCTTTATTCCAGCAAGGGGGAGGCAGATGGCTGAAGGCAGCCGGAGGGGGGGAGAATTTGCTTTCTGCACTGGGCTGCACTGGATCCAGGCTCAGCCGGAAGAAGCCTGGAGCGGGAGGGAGAGGTGGGGGAGGGAATTCAGGGTGGCGAGTATGGCACACTGGAGGGACAGGCCCCTGAGGCTGGGGAGACCGTGGGGGTGGAGAACGTAGGTTCTAGAACTAGGGAGCCTGAGTTCAAATCGCAGCCTCATCGTTGCTTACCAGCTGTGTAACCTTGGGCTGTGTTCCTAGGCTCTCTTTCCTCATTTTAAAGACGGATAATATTGGGGCGCCTGGGTGGCTTAGCTGGTTAAGCATCTGCCTTGGGCTCAGGTCATCATCTCAGGGTTCTGGGATTGAGCCCCGCATCCGGCTCCTTGCTCAATCGGGAGTCTGCTTGTCCCTCTGCCCCTCCCCACCACTCGTGCTCTCTCTCTCTCTCCCTCTCTGTTTCAAATAAATAAAATCTTTAAAAAAAATAATAAAGACAGATAATATTATCTATCTCATAGGTTCCTGTGCGGCTAAACAACACGCAAAGAGCTTAGAACAGAGCCTGGCACGGGGTGTGCTCACAACATGTTAGCCAGCACGTGACCACTAAGACACCGTCTAACTCCACGCACCGAGCCTCTGCCACATGCCAGGCCCTGGCCTGGGCTTCACTGATGCTCGAGACACTGCTCGGGCCTGACTTCAAGGAGCACCAAGCCAGCCGGCGCCCCAGTGCCTGTGACCGGCATGAGCTGGGTATCCACACTGAAGGGATCTGGGGAGGGGTGACCCCTTCCTGGGGAGGCTGCCATTCTGATGCCCCGGCCTCGAGGCTCACTCACTCTCCGGTACTGGACAGGCCATGGATTGACTCTCGTTTCCTTGAAGCTGACAGTGAGCGGAAACTGTGGGGCTTGTGCCGAAACAGGCCTCCTGGAGATGGAGGGCAGCTGCCACCACCCACCGCGCCCTCAGCGTGTGCGGGCTGTAAGGAGCAGGAGTGAAACTCAGGCCCGCTGCCTTCCCCACTCTGAGCACTGTCCGCTATTCCTCATGCTGCACTGACAGTCACAAGCATTAACGACGCACATACACTATGCAAAACCCCAGGCTAAGAGCTAAGGGGATAGCAGAGTGACTGTAACAAGCATTTACTGAGTCTCTACTCTGTGCCAAGACTTCCTACGGTTATCTCACTGAATACCTTTCTGAAAGGCAAGTGGCACTGTCTTCCCTTCCTTTCTTTCTTTTTCTTTCTTTCTTTCTTTTTTGTATTTTATTTATTTATTTGACAGAGCAAGAGAGCACAAGCAGGGGGAGCAGCAGAGGGAGAAGAAAAAGCAGGCTCCCGGCTGAGCAGGGAGCCCGGTGTGGGACTCAAGCCCAGGACCCCAGGATCATGACCTGAGCCGAAGGCAGATGCTTAACCGACTGAGCCACCCAGGCAGCCCTGTTTTCCCTTTCTAAATAAGGAAGTGGAGGCCCAGAGAGTCCCAGCAACTTACCTAAGGCAAGCATGAGACTGGGATTACTTGAACCCAGACCTGACTTCCAAGCCTGGGCACCAACGCCCCTCAGCCCTTTGACGCGCGGTCCCCCTCTCCAGGGGGTCCTGCTCTCACAAACCACTAACATGGCTTCAGAGAAACCAGCGGGCATCCCAGCCTATCCAAAAACACCCCGCGTGTGCCGACCTCCAGCCTTCTCCCCTCACAGCCACTTCCCCCCACTCACTCACAGAAGACGGAGGGCAGGCCCAACAGCCCTAAGCCAATCTGTTGCTTATCCTCTAAGTCCGGAAACAAGGCTCCTTAGCACCTTCGCTCCTTCCCTGAGGGGGAAATCAAGGCTCAAACATATGTCAGGCCTTGGCCAGACCCTCTGAGTCAGTGGGGCTGAGACCAGAACCACACTCCCGCCTCCACTGCCCAGTGGTACACGGGGCCAAGTCAGCGATCCCAGGACGCCGCTCAGCAGCCCTATCGGGTTCTACAGCCCATCTGAGCCAGATTACACAAAGTTCTCCCTTCATGGGCAACTTTGGAGGGGTTCCGTGTCAGTGTAGAAGCTTTCCAGTGAGGGACAAGACCAAGAAACTGTTTTTACTCCTCTCTACAAAGGGGCTTGAAGCAGAACCCTCCTTCCTCCCAGAGGCCTTGGGTGGCCCTTTCCCGGGAGGAGATGGTTTCCCTCTCGGCCCTGCATTTTGCATTCACCCTCTCTCCTCCAGGCCATTGTCCACAGGTTCTGTTGCTTTAAGGATTGGTGACCTCACAATCAGTTGCCATAGAGACCATTGTGATGTCACAAGCAGAGGACAAGTAGTTCAAGGAGGAGTGGAGGGTGGAAGTGCATGGCTAGAATTGAGGGACGTCCGGGGTTTCTGTCCTATTTTCATGCCCAGAAAAGGAAGCGTCTGGAGCTGGATTCTGATACCTGAGGGAGACCTGGCCACATTCCCCTGTGTTCTCCTGAGACAAAGAGACCTCTGAGACCCCAAAGAAGGGTCAGTGCAAACAAATATCGGAAACACTCCCCACCCTGGGGTGGTAGGAAGTGGTCTACTTTTGTACCAGAAAGGAATGAGACTGGATGTCAGGAGGAGCCATGCGGCTGGAAGATCCCCGTGGAGGGGACGATGTTGCCTCGCCTTAGGAAACTTGAACCACGGGAGACAGTCTCTAGGGCTTTTATTACCCTGTTCAAGCACCCCGTAGACAGAGACATGCCGCATTATACTGAGTTGAGCCTCTATCTCCCCTCCCTGGTCCGGGAGCTCCTTGAGAGCTCTACCTCTCCATATTCCCCTCAGGTCCCAGCACAAAAAGATGTTCCCTTATTCAGTAAACAAATGAGCGAGAGGGTGATGAACGAACTGGATGGGCTAGTTGGGTAGGATGAGGGAACACATGGACAGATGAATGGATGGACATACGGGCAGGTGAGGAGAGTAGATCGTGTACAGCCCCGCTAAACTTTGGAGCTCTACACCTGCCTACCTCTCTAGCCACATCCCACCACATCCTTCTTTTCTGCGATCCAGCCACACTAATCAACTCTTAGTCCTCCTGACTCCAGGACTTTGCACATGCTGTTCCCTCTGCATGGAATGCACTTCCTTTCCCTCTTCAATCAAGTTAACACCTTCTCCTCCTGCGGCTTTCCACTTCATCATCACCTCTCAAGGTAGCCCTCCCTGACGAGGTCAGACCCCCGGTGTAGGTCTCCACAGCGCTGCGACCCTCTCCAAGCACTGATATGTTACAGTTTGTATTTGGTTAGGTGGTTGTGGGTTAGGTCTCCCATTCTAGACTGTGACCTCTGAGCCAGCAGGGCCAACGTCTGTTTTCACTCACCTCTGTCCCCCCAGCACTTAGGACAGTGGATGCTTGATAAATATTTGCCTAATGAATACGTTAATAAGTGACCAGCCCTCACCTATTCGAAGCAGCCTACTCTCCACTGACTGCACCAGAGGAGAGAAGTAGGCACAGGCCCCCTGAAAGTGAACCCAGGACACAGGCCAGAGGTTCAGGCAGCCTGAGGTCCCTCCCACACCTGCCCCTGCAAAGGCCCAGCGGCACCTCTGCCTTTCTGCTCTGCCTTGTTAGTACATCTTGGTTTCACCGTGAACGCCTCCAAATCAGTCAGATGCCCAGGGCCTCCGTGTCCTCATCTGTACAATAGGGACAAAAACAGAGGATTGTTGCAAGCGTGTGGTTAAATCTCCCAACCCAACGCCCAGTAACAGCAAGAAATAAATTTATGCTAGTATTCTTATTTTTAGAGGTTTGGAACAGCCCATTGGATTCAGGGGCTAACTTCCAAAAAAAAAATGAGAATATACTAAATTTTTGTGAATCTGCTTTAAACGCACGTGGCAATCTTTTTATTTTTTAATTGTTTATCTGTTTATTTATTTTTCAAGATTTTATTCTTTTTCTAAGATTCTATTTATTTGAGATACAGACAGCACGAGCCAGGGAACAGAGGGAGAGGGAGAAGCAGACTCCCCACTGAGCAGGGAGCCCAACGCGGGGACCCTGGGACCATGACCCGAACCGAAGGCAGACACTTAACTGACAGAGCCACCCAGGCGCCCCCTAAACATTTTATTCTTAAGTAATCTTCACACCCAACGTGGGGCTTGAATTTACAACCCTGAGATCAAGAGTCGCACACTCCACTGACTGAGCCAGCCAGGCGCCCCTGTGTGGCAATCTTTTCAAAGAGGCAATACTTGAGACCTTTCCATAAAATATGAACCAGTTATGAGTCCATTCCTTACGTAATGCCCAAGCTTCAGGCCTGGGCGTCCTCAAAGGGGAAAGCTCAATTATCCTCTCACGTTATTGAAAGCAGCCCCCCCAATCTTGCCTCCATCATAAAAAGGGTATGGAGCATTCTTTTGCCCCCAGCTATGGCTTGACCCGGAGTGAGTACTGTTTGGGACAGCGGTGTGAGGTCAATCTGGCTGCGATATTTGTTCACTCTCCCCCCACCCTCATCCTGCCCTAGTTCTCAGAAGTGGGGGGAGTTGGCCTAGGATTCTGTCGGGTAGAAGACGAAAGGAGACCACCTTTTGGTCAGCGGCACCTCTCCTTGCTTGTCCTGTGCATGAACACTCCCACATCTATTGACCAAGATTCCAGGACAGACCACCCAGGCAAGAAGTCAGTTGGACATCCTAACTGGTTCCACATAGGGAAGAACTAAGATGCCTTTGAGCAAGCCTGGGGAGCATTGCTCTTCCCACCCTCACCCCCAGCTGACTGTAGCTTCCTGAGGCCCAGCTGCCAGGGGCGGCCACAGGATACACACACGGCTTTCTCCTTCTTTCTCAGGGGCTCACCCTAACTGGTGACCCACTCCCTCATCACACGTCCATCATCCTGGTACCAGGGCCCCAGCCCCAGAGCCACCCCACCGTGAACCCAATGCCTCTGGACAGATGTATTTTATGTAAGTTCAAGCACTAGAAATTTTAAGTTCAGGGAATTTTATTTCTAGAGCCCTCTATATATCTCTGGGATTATCACCTGTCTTCGTTCCCTCCCTCTCCTGGTTATTATCCTTGGACCCTTTCCAAGCCAAGCCACCTTGATTGCTTGGGGAGAAGGCTGCCAGCATCCTCCCATGGTATCTGTGGGTCTGGTGAGAGTGACCTTAAGGGATCCTTTCTTCTTCCTTCAGTATAACTCTGCAGGTGGCCCACACTGCCCAGGCAGCCTTGGCCTTTGGGAGCTGGCTTCACCCAAGGACCTTCCAAGTGCCAGGGAATGTTGGGGTGTGGTGGTGGAAGGGGAGGCCTCATTCTCCCCATTTTAGGGAGGGCTATGCTCAGGGTGAGCCTCGGGGTACAGAGGGGAAGGAGAAGGCCAGCTGTTCTCTTTTCTACACCGTGCCAACCTAGCCTGACACCAAATTAATAGCATTCAAATGAGATGCAAAACATTATGCAAATCTAGAGAAGAAGGCTGCTCTCACTGGGCCTTTGGGCTGTTGGAAGGCCAACACCTTAAGCCTTTTCCTGGAGGACCCCACGGGCTCCCTTCAGCTTCAACCCTCATCCCTCCAGCACCAGCTGGTGTGAAGATTCCAATGAGACTTGAGTGACCCTCTCAAGGTCCTCTGATTCATGCGCCTCCCCTGGTCTCACATCCCAAGCACTTGGGGCCTCTTCTATTCTGAAATGGTGCAGAGGCAGCTACAGACCTTGGCATAGCCTCCCTCTGGATGCCGGGATTCTGGATCCCCACTCATTAGCAGTATATGCAAAATAGATGCAGGGGTTTTTTTGCATCTATTTAATTGTCCATTAAAACGGCCCCACGCCCATCACCTCTGCACAGGCCCAGGCTTCCAAATTGCCAACCCCTGCTGCCTGCAATCACCATGTGGTTCCTGCGCCTGGTAATTGCTGTGGTGTTTGTTGAGCTGTATTTGCATTTGATTGTCATTTAACTTTCCATCTTTCTCCTTCAATCAAACTCGGGATTGGGCTTTTGCAATTGATTATTCATTTTATTTTCAGCCCCTTGGTGAGTTTTCAAAGAGTTTCCTTTATTAGTGCCACAAACTTGAACCCTGGGACTTCTGTCACATGGAGGGGGAAGGCTTCCTCCCACCCATCCCAGGGCTCCTACGTGAAAATAATCTAGCCAACATTGTGGATTTTAAGTCCTATTCCCAGTCTCTCTGTCCCAGCACCTGCCTCATTTCTGCCCAGCCAGTGGCATTAAACATTTATGGAGCTGTGGAGGATCAAAGGCCTTGGCTGGGGGTGATGGGCAGGCTGGAGGCCTTGGTTTAGAGATGGAAAGCAGCTCACATCAAACCACTTTATGCTGCTGTCTCCATCCATCCTGGGCTCTTGCTACAGCTGGTGTGGTCCTGCTCCCGCAGCGGGAGCAAATGCTCAGGTGCCAGGACTCTCCATTTATCAGGGTAGGGCCCTCCTCCTACCCCTAAATTCAAAGGGTTGACTTCGGGTACTCCAGGAGGCCGGCCGGAGCATAGTATCCCAGACCGTTCAAGATGCTGCCAGGGCCGGGAACCCCTCTGAGGAGTGGGTAGAGGTGAGCAGGCAGCTCTGTGCCCCTGGGAATCTCCGGAGTCAGGGGGCAGTGTCTTGCCCCTGCTTCCCTGAAGCCCCCCAAACCCCTTGGGCTCCACGGAAGATGCAGCTCTGGTTTGAGAGCTATCTTGGAGGAGACTGATTTTCTTCTCCTCTCACTCAGAAAGCAAGTGTCATCCATTTGAAGGCAGAGACTTCAAAATAAGTCACCAGTGCGTCTGTGATCCTACAAATTGATGGGCTGTTTGGAAGTGGCTTCTCCAGGGATGTGGGCTGCTTGTCTGGCACTGTCTGGGCAGAGGCTGCAAGGTCCTTGGGACTAGAGAGCCCCATTTCCCTCTCTCTGGCCCTCAGTCCTAACGCAGCCATTGTAACTCAGACCCCCACCCTCCAACCTTCGGAGTCAGCCCTGAACTCTTCTCAGTTACTACCACTTGCTACGGTGCTTGAAACCCCAGCTTAATAATTCCAGACTCCCTTGTTTGGGTGCAGTTGTCTTTGTGAGGAGATAAATCCTTCAGTATAGCCACCAAGGATGTGCTGCAGCTCAGACGACCACAACATCTGGCCACAAGCCCACCCCACCCTTCCTCTTATGTCTCTACAAGGACATCCCGCACCATCAGAGCCAGCCTTCTCACTGACCCCAGACTATCTCCCATTTTCCACTGCTTTGTCTTTGCACACGCCACTCCCTCAACTTTGGATCTCCTCCCTCTTCCTTTCCACTGACTGAAACATAAAACTTATTTAAGACTTGGTTTCAGTCCACCTGTCTGCTGTGTGAAGCTTTCAATGACCTCCCCTCACCACCACAAGGAGAAATTGTCTCCTTCTCCACTAACTCAACAGCACTCATTTGGCACCAATGACATGCCTTGGGCTTTAGACACTCCTCCTTCACCAACACTGCCTCCACTACTGCCGTATCATTTATTCACAGATATTTATGAGACACCCTCTATGTGCCAGGCACTGAGCTAGGTTGGGAATGAAGGAGACAGAATGTTCTGTGCCTTCGCAGAGTTGACAGCTAATGCAGAAGACAGACGATTAAGCAATTACATAGACAAGGGTCATCCGGATGCAAAGAGCCAGGTGGAAGTCAAAGAGAATGGGAGAAATGAGACGAGTGAAGGGAGCCTTGCAAGTCTTCAGGCTGCCACTTCCAAATGTGTATATGACTTAAGTACACTATAAGCAGGCAGCATAGAGCTGAATACCCCCCCCAGGACATCTTGTTGTCCTCAGTTTGTGGTTGATGCTGAGCCCTGGGCAGAATGGGTCTCTTAGAGGACATAGACAGGGTGCTTGACAAAAACTCTACTGCTTCCCAGTCTGGGCCAGTCTCTGCCTCAACCTAACTGGGAACCCATTGCACAGAGGCCACATTGACCATCTTTAGAAGGGAGAGACAACCAGGGAACATTATTCTTCCCATAATGCAGTACACACCCATCCTCTGAGCTCAGGACAGAGTGCTGCATTCTGGGACTTGTAGTCTCCATTGGACCCCCTACTGAATGCCTACCTTATTCAAGCAATAGGGAAGGAGACACAGCAAGTTCCTGTGTGGTTCCTTCTTGTGAGTACTGCCCAGCCCAGCTGCCAGGAGACAAGGCTGCCAACAGCCTCCAAAACCCCAAGAATCATCCTGTCATACAAGGCTCATCCCTGGGTCATGATTCATCCTCCTTTTCCGGAGCTACTAAGTCCAGAGGGGACAGAAATCAAGAAGGAGGTTGGGAATACCTTTAAAGAGGAAAGGAGGACTCTCATGCCATGTGCCAGCATTTTCCCAAACTTCCCTCAGCCACAGAACCTTCCACCTCCCTCCTCTGCTGACAACTCTTTTTCTCTCCTCTGCAACCTTCGTGGCTTCCTCTCTTCACCTCTGATCCTTTTGTCAATTCCCTCCCTTCTGCCAATCTTCCGCTACTATCCTCTTTTTTCTCCGCTTCTTGAGAAGACTGTCCAGCAATCCTCTCCCAGTGACTCCCTCAGATAATTCCACAAGCCACCTGCCTGCTGCCTAGGATTCTTTATAGTGGTGGTTCTGTTCAAGGCGACTCCCCAGAGCCCACAGGAAGAGGATCTGGAGAGAAGCTGATGCACTGAGCTGGAGGACTGTGGAGGTAGTAAGGATCAAAAGACTCTCTGAGGAATGAGACTTAAGAGTAGAAGTCTTGCCACCTGCTTCCAGGATGAAGTCAGGAAGGGCACTGGACAAGGACTAGGGTCTGAAGGCTTTGGGGAAGAGCCAAGTTCATGTGAAAAGCACTAATCAAAAAGCCGTCCTTCTCCCTTGGGGCCACAGGGAATTCAGCCCTCCTCTTCCACAGAGAATATCATCAGTCACATGGTCATGTCCCATTGTAGCCATTGAAGCTCTTTAAGTGAGCCTACCTATGGACCAGAAACCCCTAGGTCTAAATAGCCTCAAGAATGACACAGCTATGACTGCCCTTTCTGCTGCCCTATGACTCACTGGAGCTCCTGAGCCCAAGCGGAGCCATGGAAGTTTATTTTTCCATGTCCCTGAATGATACAGCCTCCCTGGCTACCCCCCTGAGAACTCCTTCAAGTCTCTATCTAAAATAGCCCTAGGGAAATCCTCCCACCATCCATGCCTGCCTCATTTTCTCCACCAGTTCCAGGAAAGTGGGTGGGGTTGGCATAAAGGGTCTGCTCTCATTGGCTGTCACTTTGGTTTCTCTGGTCCTGGTGGGGAGGCAGGGGGCCTGTTGCCAAAACAGGGTCCTGGAGATCCTGAGCTGCATGGGGACCCAGGATACTACCTTCAGCTGTCCACAAGTTGGCCCAAGTTGCCTCCTGCGAAGAATGTCTTCCCAGGACACGAGTACCACTGGCTTTTAACTATAATATCAGGATAATTAAGCTTTTCTGTGAGCACAGTTTGCTGCTGATGCAGCTGCCTGGAGCCCTGGCATTTATTGAGCGCAAAGTAATAATTTATTGTCCTTTGTACTCTCAAAAGCCATCTTCATTATCAGCCCAAGACGGAGCTGCCACAAGGGCATGCGGGCCTCGCCAGCTGCCTCACTCGAGAATGTCTTCCCAGGTCACCCTTGGTGCCCGCAGGTACCAGGATGGGGTGGAGTGAGGTGGAGAGGGGGTTGCTCTCTCACGGAGAATCAGGTGAGGACCCCACCTCCTTGGCAGGCTGCTAATAGGGGAGGGTGGCAGGCTTGGCTGGGCGTGGGCAGAGCGGAAGGGAGGGGGCCGTGTGCCCACATTAGCAGGGCAGTTCTTCCCCAGAGCTGGCGGCGGCGCGGGAGCCTGTGCTCCGGCCTCCGGGTCTTGTGCGCCTTTGCTTGAGACTTTACGGTAAACCGCTCCTCCCGCGCCCCCGCCCCCAGCCCCGCGCGGCGATCCCCGGCGCCGACGCCAGGCGCTGGCCGTGGTGCTGATTCTGTCCAGGCGCTGGCGGCGGCGGCGGCGGCGGCGGCGGCCCCTCTCCCTCTACCCGCCAGGACCCCGCTCTGTCCCCCGCGCCTACGCCCCGCCGAGCCCCCCCGTTTCCCCGCCGTAGCTCCGACCCCGGGCGCGGCCGCAACCGGCACCATGCGCTCGGTAGCCCTGCTGCTCCTGCCCTCACTGCTGGCGCTCCTGGCTCACGGTAAGGGACCCCGGCGTCCGGCGGCAGGACGGGGGCGGGGGCGGTTCCGGGGGTGGGAAGAGAGGACCGTACCGCCGCCCAGCTCCGCGCATCTGGCTCCTCAGCGCAAGCACCTCGCTCCGCCGGCTGCGCTGGACCCCGCGCCGGCCGAGCCGGGCGGGGCGCGGGCTCCAACCGGCGGGAAGCTGCCGTGGCTCCCGCCATTCGCGCCCGGCCAAGACCTCGCCTTTAATCATCTCGCCGGATCTAATGCGATTTCTCTGCTGCAATTCATCACGCCACCCCCTCCCCGCACACACTCACGCGCTCACCCGAGCGCTACCTCGCCACACTCCAGGCGTCTAGCAGCTCCGGGGCGCGTGCAGGAAGGGAGAGAGGGGAAGGGGCGGTGAGTCCGGATGGTCCTGCTGGCCGCCCGCGGTCCCGCCTCCCCTACTGCCCGCCAAACTTCGCTCGACTTTGCTGCCCGTAACGGGGCCCCTCGCGTCCTCACTGCGGAGGGACGGAACCCGATGGCGGCCACAGCCGGGGTTGGGATGTCGTTCACCTCCCTCCGCTTCGCGCTGCCACGCCGAAGTCGGAACCTAGAGTACAATTCCAGGGAGAAACTCGGGGGACCCGGGGCCCCATATTCGGCCACTCGCTCTGATCTGGGCTGCAGAAGCTGAGGTCTGGGGCTAAGGACTCTGCACCACCTCCTCCCCGAAGTCGTTTCCTCGCACTCTCCCTCCCCCTTGCACACTCCCAGAGCTCTTCCTCCCTCCGGGCCTGCCCTCCTGCTCAGTCCCCTCCCACCCCACGGCCGCAGACTCGTAGCGGGAGGACCGGCACCCCACCCTGCTGCCCCCGGTCCTCTGCTCACAGTCCGGTCTCCAACTTCGTTGGTCCGGGGTCGAGAGAAGCTTGGCCATGAAGTGAGCAGCAAGGGAGTGTTGGGGAGAGGTTGACGGCTCTGTGCCTCGGGGAAGGAAGGTTTCCAAGTCTCGACGGGACCTGCCGCCCCGGCTCAAACAAGCATTCATCAAAGCTACGGACGCCCAGGTCTTTCTTACACTGCAGCCGGTCGGCTGGTGGATTCGCCGGGACATTGCTTGGAGTTGGGACCCACCGTCCCTCAAAGTATACGGTTCGTAGCTTGTGATGTGGAGTGGGGAAAAGGTGGGAGTTTCTAACATCCTCGTTCGATCTTTTCAGACCACGTCGGAGGTCAGGGCAGCGGGGCCGGGCCCAGGCTGGGCCCCTGGATGGCAGTTTTCTGCGCTCTGCGTCCCCAGGGATGCAGAAGCTGTTCTCTGAGCCCCCGGCTAGGGTCTCACGCGTTGGGGCGTCCTCGCCCCGCCCCCTGGCTGCCCACGCCTGGTCATCCCTTGACGCCTGGTCCTCCCTTGGTGCCCAGAACTCAGAACCTAGTGTTCACGTTCGGGGGTGGGGGCGCGAGAAGGAGTCCGGGAAAACCCCACCCTGCTGGGGGCAGGGAGAGGAGGGGAGAAGACTACATCTTGGCCCAGCCATCAGAGGATGTCCCTGGGAGTCCAAGATCTGTCTTGGGGTCTGGCCACGTCTTGCTCTGGATACCTCCCCTGGGGCTCAGTGCCTGGGTCTGAAGCCTCGTCTGTGGGTGTGTGGGTCTGAGTGTGAATGTGTGAATCGGGGCCAAGTGTGTCTGGAATAACAGGTCCAAGTATGTCTGCACCTCAGAAGGTCTGGATGTTGGGTGAGGGCTCAGCAGTGAGCCGGTGTGAGGAGTGTGCAAGGCCAATAGTGTGCCGTGCAGCCTCTGCCAGAGAGCTCCCTGCAGAGCTGGAGTGAGACTGCGGGTCTCCAGGAGGATGGCTGGTGTGGCTGGGAGTTGGGGGATCCCCACTGGGGGCATGGGTGCAAGTGTTGGGAGAAATCTGTCCACTTTGTGGCCAAGAGCCTGTGTGCCCCCAGCCAGGGTCCCTCCCTGACCCACCTGGACCTCTCCAATGCCCATGGGGCCACCTGCCCAAGGGGTATATGGGGTAGGAGTTCACCTGCTGGGTAAGACCTTTATTTTCGCTCCCCAAGGGAGAAGAGGAAGCAGCCCTACAGTGGCAAGCATGAGGAAAGAGGACCTGGACCAGGGCAAGCCCTGGCTTTCTCCTCCATCTCAGTGGAGATTCAAGGTCCTAGTGGTTGGAGTATTGAGTTGTCTCATTGAGAGGCAGTGCGTTTGGCTATCTTGGGGCTCCTGGGGGCTCCAGCAATGAGAAGGCAGGCCTCGAGCAGTAAAGGCCTGGGGCTGTGAGGCCTTTAAGCCCGGGTGGTGAAGCACGAGGCTTTGTGGCTTCAAGACTGCCGCCCCCCCCCCCAGCTTTGCTCACACAAAGGCTGAGGGACACAGCTCTGGGCAGGCCATGAGATGCCCCTGGGAGTGCCCCAGAAGTGGCTGAAGGGCCCCAGATGTCGGAGGCCTTGGAAGTTGGGGGAAGGGTGAGATCACCCAGGGCCTGGCTCAACCCCTATCCAGCCCCCCAACCCTGCAGTTTCAGGGTGGGGGAAAGGTGTGGCAAGATCAGTCTCTGGCTTGAGGGGCACTGTGGGCACCATGACCCTCCTGCCCAGAGGATGGTGCCCCAGCGATGCTCCCACAGTGTGGGAGGAAAGCAGTTCGGGAGGGGTGGCATGTGCATGGGCCTGCTGTGTCAGTTTAATGATTTTTAATGAGCAATTACCTTTAGTCATTCTCCTAATTTCTGAATATCAATAAAGTTAATTAAACTCTGCGTGTGTGAATGTGGCCTGGGGAGATTGTGAAGGTGGAAATGGTACAGATTGGGGTGGGGTTCGGTCTCCCCGGGGCAGAGGCTGCCTCCCTGGCCATGTGACCTTGGACCCAATGCTTCCAGTCTCTAAACTCTGATGAGAGTGTGTGGCGGGAAGAGGGAGAGAAGGGACCGCACGGGGAGCTGCTCCCTCTGCCAAGAACTAGGGGATGGTGTCTTGGAGGCAAGGCTTGGAGGAGGAAGGAGAGAAGGAGGAGCGCTTGGCTTCCAGGAGTCCCAGTGCGGAAAGGGTTAACTAACCAGGGCTACCTTAACCCAAAATGGTAATTGCTGCTTCCTGCAGACTCGTTGGGAGGTGCGGGATTCAAACAGTACATTTCAGAGTCTGGGGGCTGCCTCGATGCCCAAACCAGGTCCTGCTCCCTGCCCCACAGTCTGGCACTTTGGGGTCAGGAAGTGGCTGCTGGGGATAAGGCCCCATGGGAGGCAGTCTAGATTTCACTTAGATCCCCAGAGGTAGACATGGTAGACAAGAGGCTCCCCTAGGCTTCTGAGGAGACTAGAGGACCCAGAGACTGCCATGGACTGGAAGGAAGGGAAGTCTGGGTTGGCTTCTTGCCCCTCCTGGGTCTAAGCTCATCAGGCTTGGCAGGCCTTGGTGGCCATCCCAGCCTCCTCAGCAGGGTGGCAGCTTAAAATGCCTTGGGGACAATAATGGGGAGTGAGGTGACACAGGGGCTGGGCTTAATTAGAAACTGGGCTTAATTAGAGCTTTTGTGCCCCTCCCACCTTGGCTGCCTGAATGGTGGGAGGAATTCTGAATGTCTACTTCCTTAGCCCCTCCCTTCACCCAGACGTAGGTGTCCAAGCCCTCCAGACTGCTCCCACCCTTCTTGTCCCCATCCCTCCTAGTCCGTTGGGGCCGCGTGTGCTGCCTGGTCTCGGCTCAGGGATGTTGCGCCCCCGCCTGGGCAGAAGTGTCAGAGCTGGGTACCCCACCCCCCAAACAAGAAAGATGTGAGAAAAGGCCTATAGGTAGGAGTTACTTTAATGAAGGAAGCTCTCAGCCCTCATGGTTAAGAGCCCAGACCCCCTGGGTGGCCTAAGGCACGCCTCTTCCCTCTCTGAGTCTCCACTTTCTGGAGCATTCAATGTAAAGTTGCACCAAACTGTTGGTTGTCAAGCCTAGGAGCACATCAGGGCCTCCAAAGGAGCTTGTCAAGTCATGCAGATTTCTAGGTCCCCAGCTTCCTGGCCTTCTCTGAGGGAGAAAGAGCCAGGATCTGTAAGTAAGAGTCTGGGGAGCAGGGAAGACAATGCTGCTAGCCATGGTCAGCAGCTGGGAGGTGAGGGAAAGGCACTAGGGGGTCTTCAAGGCCCCTTCCAGACTCATTCCAGCAGGAACCACCAGGTCTAGGAAACCCACTCACCCAGCTAGGCCAATCAATCTACCAAACCATCCACGTTCTCAACAGCTTTTGGGCTCTTACCATTCCTTCTGCCTGAAATTCTTCTCCCCTCCTGGGCCAATCTCACTCCATCTCATGCTTTGGGTTTTGCCTTGGTTGGCATTTCCTCCAATTCTTCAGCACATACCTACATACCTACATACCTACATACCTACATACCTATGGTTCTTCAGGGGCAGCCAAACCTGACCTCCAGCCTGGGTCAGGGGACTCTCCGCCTCCCACCATCCCCTGCCTTCCCTCATCAATCTACCCATCTTGTGGGGTCACGAGTGCCTAGCTGCTTGACACTTCTCTCCAAGGAGCAACACTGAACTCAGAAAGGAGGCAACCACGTCTGTTTTGCTCAGCCCCTCTCCCTTGGGGCAGTTCCCGAATTCCTATTTGGAAGAAGTTCAGGGTCAGAAAGGAGAGGTCGGTGCATGGCAGCTGAGACTGTGCCTTGAGGCTGAGTTTGCGTAGCAAGCACACTATTTTTACATAGATTGTATGTTAGGATTTTTTCCTTTTCCTAACAGTTGGCCAATTATCCCCACTGTAAATTATAGCCTTGACTTGGTTTTTTCGTTCCACAAATTATGCTGTCACGTTGTCAGCCTGAGGTGGCTTGAGGGTGGGATGCTGATGGCCATTCTGAGAAAGCTAAAGCCTCTCTCCAGCCACCCCTTAATGCCCCTGCTGCTTGTGTCCCCAGTGGCACAGAGCCTAGCCCATGACAGACATGAAATACATGCTGAATGACTTCATGAGAGTTGCACAGGCAGACAGTGGTGGAGGTAAGCCCGGAGCCCAGTCTTCTCGACTCCCTCCCACAGCACCTGCCTACCACCTCTGCTGGCTGAGAGAGGTGCCCTGTATGCAATTAAGGACTGATGTAAGGGAGGGGCAACTCCATGTCATCTGGCTTCTCACCACATCCTCCTCATCGATCTCAGCGTCAGTCATCCTCACAAAGCTCGGAGGGACCAACATGAAACCTCAGGAGCAGCTCTGAGCCCTTGAATGGGAAAGCAGGGGCTTGGGAGTCATCCAAGATCATAGTAATTCATGTCCACAAAGCTTTCACATCTCCTGAAAGAAGTCCCTGGAGTACCTGTATTCACAATTCTCTCATGCATTTCACAAGCATGAACTGAAGTGTGAGGCCGGGCCCAGAACCCTCAGACGAAGACTTTCACATGCTTTTTCTATTTAATACAAGAGACTAGTTTTCCCCCACTTTACAGATGGGAAAACTGAGTTTCAGAGAGATTAAGTCACTGACCCTGGGCTTCACAGATAATAAGTAGCCAGGCTACTCCACAGTGCCTGCCTGTTTTGCAAAGCCTGGCTGCAGAGAGCACTCTGTCCACCCCCCCCCCAGCCGGAGGCAAAGCTTTAGTACAAGCACGTGGGAACCAGGGGGACTATAACTCACCATCATCACCATAATAACAACAACAACAACACTAGCAAACACTTATTAGGTGCCAACTATGTGCCAGGCACTGTACTAAGTGCTTTCCATACCTTAGCTCTTTTAGTCCTCATACCATCTCCAGATAGAAGTTACTACCTGCATTTTTACGGGCCAAGGTCAAGCCCATGGTGTCACACAGATCCATAAATGGTGCCTAACTTTCTTCTTGCACATTTCTGACGATGACAGTGGCTTATCCTCCTGATGTCTACCCTCAGTCCTTGCTGCTGTAGATTAGGGACATTTTACCTTGCTCAGTTCTTAGCGGCAACGAATAAAACATTCTTTCTGACACTTGGAGACCAGGACAGAGCACGAGGATGGGAGTCAAGTGAATCTTGGTCTTGGCGCCCCTGGTGAANCCCCACCCCACCCCTCCCACCAGGCAGGAAAGCCCAAACTTGCCTGAAGCTCAACTCAGCTCCTAGACAGGGCCAGGTGCCAAGCCTGCCCCAGCTTCCCTCCACCTACCTACCTGCCACCCAGCTGCCAGCCCTGGGAGGGGAGATCGATGCTGCAGCCGCCAGCAGTGTTGTTGGCCATTGATTGTTGAGATTTCTCGGCAGGCTCTGGAGCAAACAAACCGACCGCTTCTCCAACAACAATCCGGGTCTCCAGCTGCAGTCTGCAGCCTTGCTGGCAGGCAGGCTGGCGGGAAGGGGGGTGGGGGAGGTCCTGGCTGGGCCCAGCAAGGACAAGAGACTCTGCCAGGAGATGAGAAGAAACTGAGTGGTCATGGAAAGGGGGGCAACGGAGAGACTGGGTGCAGATTCTAAGGTGAACCCCAGACCCCGCGCATGCCTTGTTCAGGCCAACCTCCACATTCTTTCTCAGCCATTTTTCCATTCCTGGAATGCTGTCCTGTGTCCCTCTGCTTATTTCAGTTCTCCCACCCTCTCTTTTCCTGATCTACCAGCCCAGAGGGCTCTCTGTCCTCTAAAAGCTAAATAACCTCCCCTTAGGAACTTAGCCTGACAATCCATCATCCACCCATCCATTCTCCATTCAACAACCCTCTATTCAGCCCCTATCAGGTGATTTGATAGGTAGGAATACAACAGAATCATCGCCCTAAAGGAACCCAGTTTGGAGGGTATTAAACTCAGCTGTGATTCCTTCCCAGTTAGACCTGGACCCTCTGATTTTAACAAAATGAGATACAAATGAGATGCCAAACAGCACCTACGTGATCCAACCACTTGCCTTCGAAAGCACAGGAGATACCTAGCCAGGGACTGCTCGGGTCAGTTTCTCGTCTGAGGCTAGAGGGCTCACCTATGGGTCTTTGAAGGTCCAGTAAGCTTCTGGGATCCCTGGGCCAGGCCATCGTGGTGCCCTCCATCACAACTCTTCCCATCTTTCCTAGGACTGGGTGTCTGCTAACCCCCAAACACAGCAGTTACAGGGCCCCTCCCGGCAACAAGTCATGTCCATGCTGCAGAATGCAAGCAGTGGGTCTCTTCCCTCCCCCCCCCCGCCTTTTCCACACCCTCCCCCACGCCTCCTGTAATCTCCAGGGTCCCAGCCAGAATCCTGACACCCTGGCATCAACCTCAGCATCTCCCTTGGTCCCCCACTCCTTCCCTCCCCAAGGGCTCCTCTCTCTACCCTCAGGACCCTCCTTCCAGCTGGTCATCGGGCTGGAAGGACAGAACTGGAGAGCCCCTATGAAAAGTGCTTGAACCACTGAGCACCCCCTCCACACAGATGCTCATTTGCATGCTGTTTTATCCCCCTTTGCATGCTTGCTCCCTATTAAAGGCACAGAAGCAGACCCTGCCTCTCCCCATTCCTAGACCAGATCCCTTCCCCCCACCCCTCAGAGCTTCTCCCTCCCTCCCTCCCAGCCCAGTAGCTGAGCACCAGCTCCTTTGTCCCCCAAGCAGCCACCTGCTGAGTGTCTGGCCTGGGTCCCATCAGCCAGCAGGTGCCTAGGGAGTCCCAGAGCCTGGGAGGGGGGCTATCGGGCAGTGTGGAGAGCCAACTTGTGCCTCAGGGAGGAGGGGGTATCCCCTAAGTAAGAATAGAAGAGTGCTCGTCAGCGAACCAGGACCCCCAGGATTTAAACCCAGTACTGGCTTTTTATGGCTGGGTGATCTTGTGCAAGTCATGTCATTTCCTGTGCCTCAGTTTCCTTGGGGGTTCATGGTGCCTGCCCCACCTCTTTCATTGAATAGCATTGAGATCAAAGGAAATCAGAGGGGTGGTGATGGAAGGAAACCAAAAGCCCCACTTGGAGTGGTGGTCCTCTGGTAGCCAGAGCTGTCCAGCACCAGGAGGGGCTGATTGTCTGTGGAAGAGCCCGGTGCAGGACTGTTGAGGCAGGGATGGGGAGTGAGCACCAGCTGGCCCAGGTCTGACGATGAAGGTGAGACGAGCAGTACAGAGGGATGAACGCTGTATTCAGGGTGCTTCTAAGGGCCTTCGACCCTCACTTGCTGCTCTGATGGACACTGTCTTAGACATCATTTACATCAAGCAAGGGGATGTGTTAGTGATTTGAAACACCTGGTCCGGCAGCTGGTAGGCCCCCTCCTGTCATGAGGCCCTATTTTCTGGCTGGTTAGAGGAAATGGGGGAAAGAGAGTCTCCTTCTTTTGAGGACAGAAGAGCCTCTGGCATCTCCAGGAGGAGGTGTGAAGGTGGGATGAAACAAGGCATTGCCTGGAGAGGTCACTAGTGTATTTATTTATCCAGCCTCCCCTTGGTCCCCTTCCCTCATTTCCCATTCACTTCCTGCCCATCCCCTGGTAGAGCCCTCGTCCTGCCCTGCTGGGTCCAGCCACCTCCACCCAATCGCCCTCTTGGCTTACCGGCCCGGCCAGGAGGAGACCCTCTGCTTGGGTCGCGGTGGTGCTCCGGAGACTCTAGCCCCTGTGCGGTACCCTGAGTCGGTCTCTGTTGCTCCTGTATCCCTGATGCTGCCCACTGGCCCTTCCCTACCCTGGGCCTCAAGCAGACGAGACTGGAGGGGACAGGGACGAAGACTTAGCCCTCTCAACTCAAAGCAACCACACACCCAACCTGGCAGAGTGCTTGGAGGTCAAAGCAAGGTTGGGACCGGAGAGGAGGCTGAGGGCCGGGGCTGCGCAGCTGGGCCTATCTGGTATTCCTGAGGGTCTTGGGAAGAAAAAGCCCCAGATGTGCAAATACCCCTGTGAGTGTGCATCTCTACCTGGCTTGTCCGTCTTTCCCTGGGTGTCCATGTCCGTATGTCCCTGCATATCTGGGTGCTTCGATCCCTGCACCCTGGGACTGTGGCCCTGGGTGTAGGCACCACAGGTCGCAGCTGAGGCTGGTATCTCCCTCTCCCTGCAGCCCCCTCCGTTCTTTTCCTCCCCAACCTTGGGCTCCACTGACCCCTCAAGGAGACTTGTAGCTGGAGCTGCTGCTACTATTTTTAGCAGCTCTGCACCCCTCCCCTCCCCCACTCAGGCTTGCTGGGGAAGTGGGGAGGACAGGCAGAGCCTGGGGAGTCTCACAGTCTGGAATGCTAGGTGGGTAAGGCCCTCTCTCCTCAGTCCTACAAGGCTGTGGAGGCAAGGGGAGCCTGGGCTTGTCCGCAGGTTCAGGGCCCATACCCTGGGACAGATTAGGCTCCATCCCACCTGCCTGGGGCTGAGAGAAGGTCCCAAGCTGTTCTCGCCCTAACTCCTCCCCAAGTTCCTAAGACCAGAGCCCAGGCCTCTAATGACTCTTCCCTAAGCTGTTTGGAAGTAAGGCCGGAGCTCCTGGGTTTTCCCCCATAGAAGCCGGAGAGTCAGAGAGGAGCTCAAAGTGTCAGAAAGTTCAGTGTAGGGAGCACACCTGGATGAGGTGACCTCCCCCACCCTCCCCCTGTATCTCTGGCACTGCGCTGGCACTTCCCAAAGAAGTTTCAGCCCCAGACTCTTGGGACTCCTGGGTCCCACCCACTACTGCCCCAGCTGCTCTGGAAACTGGCACCAGCTGGAAGGGGTGAGGATACAGTGGTCCAAAGGGCATGAACTAGAGGACTGAGTAGGGAGGCAGCCCCAGCTTCCTCGGAGTGGGTGCCTGCCCTCTGGGCTCTGGATGCCCTTGCTTTCTGAGGGCCTTTGTTCCTCTAACTGTCTTCTGTCTCTTGAGCTTAGCAGGGCAGGGATAGCCCCAGGTCAGCTTCCGGGGCCCAACTAGACCACTTCTCACCACTGTCTAGTTCTCTAACTATGGGATGGGGCAGGTTAATCAGTCAGTGTGGGTAAATAGGCCAGCAGAGCCTGGCACACCATAGGTGCTCAAAAATATTCAATCCCTCCCTGGGATCTTGTCTCACACCTCCATCCCCCTCCTCCCAGCTTGTCCACCCCCCACCAAATGCACATGCATGCGCATACACATACATAACACATGCACACACGTACTCGCACACACGTACGCACATACACACAGCCTGGCCTTCCAAGTGCTCAGCAAATACTGACCAACAGAGAGAGGTGAGGACACTGGGGTCCACCGCCATACAGAAGGCAAGTGGTAAGTCAGAAGAGCACAGTGCCCCACGCTGCCGGCCCCCCGCCCCCAACTTTACTACCGCCCAAGAGGCTCCTATAAAGGCAGGGCTGTGACTCTCCACTCAACCCACCCAAAGACTCTAAAAAGCCAGAGTCCAAGTACTGTATAAAAACTAGACAGATCCGGAGAAGGCAAGACAAGCTCAAGGTCACACCGCCTGTCAGTGGAGAGAGCACCTTCCTGCTGGACTCAGGGTTCTGAAAAGGCCTCACCAGGCTCCTCAGCTTCACGGCTAAGAACAGATACTCTAGTGACTTCCTGGGCAGAGAGTGGCCAGAGCATATACCAGCATTAAGGACCAGGGCAGCCCAGGGGTCTGGGTTCAGCGCCCCTCCATCCCTAGCCAACTCTCCCAGTCCATCTCCTCTCAGAGGCAGCTGACAAAAGCAGCCACAGGGCAAAAATCACAAGGTCCCGGTCATAACTTTGGCCTTTATGCACAGAACAAGCCCCTCATCTGACTTAAAGGCCCAGGAGTCTTAGGGCTACCGTGCTGTTAACTCAGCTCCGCGGCAAACACAGGCCCAGGGAGCAACCTCAATGGTGATGGCTTTTGAGCTTCAGGGAGGGGGCTGGGATGCTGGTCTGGGACTCGGGAAGGTACCTGCTCTGGGGCCCTGACACTCTATGGCCCTGTATTGCTAGGCTTGGTGGCTGGGAGGAACTGTCCATGGTAGGTGCCTGGGGTGAGGCAGGGGCAGAGGATGGAGAGGGCGGTTGCTCCTCCCTAGATCAACTTCTGTTCCCCAACTTCACCCCTGGGCTGGGCTGAGCTGGCCCTGGTTACTGGCTCCAGGGAGAATGCAGTTCCTGCCTTCACACACTTCCTCGTCCCAACTAACTTTCCCAAGGTTTTTCATTCACAGAAATACATCCCTGCTGCCGACAAAGCGGTGATTGGGACGTTAGTGCTGAAGGAGGGCTGACCTGAGCACCCAGCTCAGGGCCAAGTCCCTCCCCTGCCCTGGCCACACTACTTGGCATAATTGGGGTGGAGTATGGCAGACTGATGAGTTAACAGGCTGGTGAGGGAGGTGATGCCAAAGGGACCCCTGCTGCTCCTCCCACTCCTCCAGTCTGCCCCAGGGGTGAGGGTCAATTCTACTGCTCCCACTCCAAGGCAGCCCCCATCCTTTCCTCTGGGACTGCAGTTCGATGCCACTTGTCCAGCCCCAGGAACTGAGGGCAAACAGGGCTAGGGCCCCCAGGCCCCCAGGGCCAGCAGGCAGGCAGGAGAGGGGAGCACAGGGCTGCAGGGGAAGGTGGAGCACGCAGCAGGTGACGCTGTAGCAGAGGCCTCATTAATCACCTCTCCAGCCCCCAGCTCTGCAGTGGCGAGACCATATTAGATTTTAAATTGGAAAGCAGAGAACATGGCAGTTAGCCGGTTGCTCCCTCTACCCTGGGTCCCCCGTCATAGCCTCAAGGGAGGGAGGGTGCAGTGGGGAGAAGAGAGGAGAGCTGGCCCCACCGCAGTCCAGAGCCCTGTCCCCCCACACCCCTGCACCACTGCCCCCCGACCCACGTACCCAGAGCCTGAGGGGCTGTCTAGGCCACATGGCCCTGGAAAGAGTCAGGTTAGGGTCCAAGAAGGGGGCAGAGTGAAAAGGAGGGAGCACAGCAGCCACCTTGGGGAAAAGTACATCCCTTCTGGGACCTGGTGTCTTTTTGGGCTCAAGGACTGTAGGAAGCCAGCTTCCAGGTGTGACATCCATGGGCAAGGACAAATAGTAATGACTTAGAGCCCATGCATGTGTTTGGACCCGCGTGCACACACCCATGTATACTCACAGATCCGCACACTCACACATGCATACACAAGCAGCGCTCGGTGTGGTAGAAATTTCGAGCCCAGGCTGGGGAGCAGGCAGATGCAGTTCAAAGCCCTTTTTTGCCACTTACTTCCACTATGAACTAGGATGATTTACTTTGCTTCTCAGCCTTGGTTCCTTCATGTAAAGTTGAAAATATTGATTCCAAGCATGAAAAGCCGCTGCTCTGGGTGGTCCCCATCTCTCTAGGAGGTCCACACTTGCCCACAGAGGGTGTTCCATAACTGTGAGCGCCCTGCCATGGCCTCAAGGTAGGGCAGCTGCTCTGGGGCTGCCCTAGGAGCCCTGGGGAGGGGCAGGCCAGGCTCCCTGCCCCCTGGGCTCCTGACTGGACAGTGAGGTTGTGGCAAATCAACAAAGCACAGCGGACATTGTCATGGGACATTCACACACCCTGGTCCCATCCTGGGCCAAATCCCGGGAGGCCAAGCATGCCTGGCTGTCCCCTACACACAAAGTCCTCTTGAAATGGTTCTGCCTGAATTTCCAAACTGGCCCATCAAACACCCCGCCCCTCAGAACACCAGTGCTCAGCCAAGGTTGGGAAGCCATCATCAGTGGGCAGTGAGTGGTGATAGGCCCAGCTCTTATGAGGCCTTCAGGAATAATCTAAAGAAGTCCCAGCGCTCCTTGCCATTTCTCCTGCCCAAGCCCAGTCCCCAGTTTTCCAGGCTCAAAGGAGGGGAGCAGATACTGCCATGCCATCTTAACTCTTCTCCGGGACCCCGACTCTAGACTCTTCCCTTCTGAGAGGCGGGAACACTACGGGAGTTGAGGTCCAGTATGAGCTACACTTCCGTTATGGCAGCACTAACCACATGTGGCTATTCTGATGGAAGTTCAGTAACATGAAATACAATTAAAAATTCAGTTTCTCAGTCTCCCAAACCATATTTCAAGTGCCCAATAGCCATGTGCGGCCACTGGCTACCATATTGGACATGCAGATATAAAATTTTCCCCTCATGACAAAAAGTTCCATTAAATAGCACTGCTACAGGGCTGGACCACCCCTGGGTTTGAATCTGATACATTCAAATTAGTCATCTTGGGAACTGTGCTCCCTGGGTCCCAGTTTCTCCATCTATAAGATGGAATAATAGAAGTTCGCATCTCATAGAGTTATTGTGGGAGTTGAACGAGTTAATTCTGGTAAAGCACTTCGAATGGTACCGGGCATGTGATAAATTCTCAGTCAACAGTAGTGTTACATATTTTTATTCACAAAGTCCTTTGTGGCTCACTGGATCCTGGAAGGTGAGAGCTGGCAGGGCCTTCGGATACTTTTCCCATTTTACTGGTGGGGAAATGGAGACTCAGGTTTGGGAAGTGATTTGTGCAGGGGAACCCAACCTGTTAGGGGCTGGACCAGGACGAGGTGGGCTGACTCCTGGCTGGTGGGTTCTACTTATCCCCACACCTGCTCTCTCCATCTAGCAAGAAGATCCCAACCCTGAGATGCCAAAGCCCAGGGTTATCCACCACCCCAACCCTGGACAGTGGGAGACAAAGCTACCCCTGGCAGCTTAGGAAGTAGTGAACTCTCTGTCCCCGGAGGTATGCCCACGGATGGTACACAGCCCCGGAAGTGTTAGAGAGGTTATTCTTCAGAGCAGTTGGACAAGATGCTCTCTGAGCCCCAACATGCTGAGTCCCAGCTCTGCCCCAATTTGCTGTGTAACCTGGGAAAGCCCTATGGACTCAGTTTCCTCCTGCATAAATGAGGGAGGGCTCAGATTCTGGGGATCAGTGAATTCCTTGCCTGGAGCCTGGCCACAAGGAGGTGCCCCCATTCATATTAGCACTCCAGATTTTACTGGACTGCCAGGGGTTGACCAAGAGAGGGTAGTAAAAGGGTGTGATGGGAAGGTGGTCAGTGGCAGAGAAAAAGAGTGTAGACTGGGACTGGGCGACCCACTAGCTTGTGCCGGCAGACACTCTTCATCAATTGCCAGTTGGGGCTGTGCTGGGGAACTGCCAAGGGCTCGCTGCCCATCTTTTCCCTGTAGGACCCGCCCCTGCCCGCCTCTGCCCTCCCCTGCCCACCCCTGCTGGACAAGGGCCAGGCACTTTGGGGAGAAGGGAGCCTTCCAAGTATGCAGACAAACAGAATCTTTGAGCCCACCCTTCACTGTGCCAAGCACGAGGGGTCAGTATTTGTGGGCAGAAATGTGGGAAGAGAGATGCCTCATGTTGGACCCTTGCCCACAGGCACAAGCAGTAAATGTGCTGAGGGCCCACCAGGGAGTGCCCCCAGGAGGTCAGAGGTGGGAGCTATTGTCATCCATTGGGCCAGCAGCGATGGCTCCCCAGAAGGGGGATAGGACTTGGGCCTAGAAGGATGGGGAGAGTTTGAAGAGACAAAGGAAGAGTGCACAAATGGGACAGAAGGAGGAAGGCACCTGTTCTAGCAGAGAAGGTCCCTTTGAGTGTATCTCTGTGCCCACTCCAACCACTGCCCCCGTAGGACACCACTGGGACTTCCTTCCCCATCACCCCAAGCTGCAGGGCTCCCAGGACAAGTGCCCTAGGATAGTGGGGCCAGGCTGCCAGAGAGATAGTCGGGAGGCCCCCCCGTGAGAGCCGTGGACAGAGCTGAGCTATGGAGCTGTCCAGCTCGGAGTTCTAGTCTCAGGCTTGTCACTCATTAGCCGTGAGACCTTGGATATGTTACTTAACCGTTCTGGACCTGGGTGTCTTTATCTCTGGGGACCTCCTTAGAGTAAGGGGAGGCTGAGAGTGGCATGTGAAGGTGCTGAGTGCATGGTGGGTACACAGTGAGCATGGAGTAATGGCAGCTGTTACCTGCCCCAGCTGCCTGGCTCCAGACCACAGGAGGCAGAATGTGACCATTCAGCCTCTGCCATGCCTTCTGGGGGACCTTGGAGAAGCCATGCTCCAGCTCTGGGCCTCAGTTTCCCCATTCGTCAGATAGGGCTTATATTGCCTTTCCTGTTAACACAAGTAGTCACATAGCAGCAAACCTACCTTAGATGTGGGGATACTGTCGTAATTACTGCAGTAGCACATGGAATCAGAAGCCTCTAGAACTGGACCTCAAGCCTTAGGGGCCCTATGTGGCCCTGCTAGCCTCTAGCTGGGGCCTCTTATTTCAGGGGGCAGGCCTGGGTCCAGTGGTACTGTCACTATGGAGACCAGGCTCCGGCTCTGGGAGACCCAGGCGGTCTCACTCTCAGGACCTCTCTTCCCTCCCACGGGCTCTAGGATAATGAGGGTCTGCAGGGGCCAGGCCCTCACTAATCCCCTATTAAAACTTGAAAGGGGCGAGGGAACCTCCAGAATAAACTCATTAATTTTTATGGGATAATAAAGGTATCCCATTAAATTCTCATTCTTATGCTGGGCCAGCTTAACCTCTGGAACCCAGAGGGGTGGGCTCCCTGCCCACTGTATCCCCAGGCACCCCCATACCCACCTGCTGTCATGCTCCCCCACTCCCACAGCCCCAGCTGAGAGCTGGTGCTACCACAAGGTAGGGATCAAGGTCGACCTCATCTCAGGACTCTGGGCACCCCTCCCTGTGCCGGCTTTGGCTTCTTCCTTAGGAGGCCAGCAACTGAGGCCCTCTGCAAGATCTATCAGAGTGACAGGGACCCCTTCTGCCCTTGCAGACGATGGGGTGGGGCCAGCAGATGTGAATCAAGGCCTGTCTCTATATGGCCCTCACCAAACCCAGATGTGCCCACTCCACAGATGGAGAAACAGAGGCCCAAGTAGGCGGGCCTCTGCCCAGGTCACAGAGCCAGTGAGGCACCGATTTGGGATTGGAACATGAGTCTCTGGCTGGCTGGTGCAGAAAGATTTGCAGAAACAATAGTAGCACCAAATGCGGCGGCCCAGCTGGCCCTGAGGCGGCATCTGGAGTCTGTTCCGGGTGATGCAACAGGTCCCCCAGGCAGGGCCACTGCATTGTGACCCCAATCCTTCATCACTGCCTCCGCAGAGCAATTCCAGCTCCACAGCCCACCAGCACTGTAAACCCTCAGCAGCCTCCTGGGCCTCAGCGAGCCTCAGTTTCCCCATCTATAAGACAAGGACGATAACACCAACCTAGCTGGATGCTATGAAGAAAAGTCCCCGGTCTTTCTGGCTTCCCCTAAACAGAGGCTAGACAACCCTCCGCCCCCATCCCATCCAATCCGGGGCTGTCGGGGGTGCAGCACCCAACTCCCATCGCTCCCCTCACCAAGCTGGGCCCCGGGGAGGAGGGGGCAGGACGGTGGCCTTCCCTGGGAGGCCCAGTCTGGGCCTGGGGGGAGGGGCCTCCAATCCCAAGAGGGGCCACAGAGGTGGTGGTGCGGGCCGGGAGGCGGGAGCGGGAGAGAATCCACCGGGGAGGCATCCTGAATGGCTCATTAGTGCCGATGAAAGCCTTTTTTCATTTCGTCTAAATACTTTAAACAGGGCTCCCTCCGATGTCTATTTGCATAGCTTAAGAGCTAATGCGGGGGGAGGGCCCAAGCGGCTGCAGGGCCACGCCGGGGTGGGGGGCTGCCGGGAGCTCCGGGGGCTTCTCCGCGGTGGGGATGGCGGTGTGGGGGAGGAGAGGGGTGTTTCCCGGACCCAGCGCTCTAAAAGCAAGCAGCCCGGAGCCCTGCGTCCCTCCTGGAGGAGAGGAGAGAGGAACAGTCCCTGGAGTGCCTTCCTGCCTTGTGGCCCCAGGCAGAGCGGACAGGTGGGATGTTGGAGAACTGTCCACCTCTCCACGCAGGCCTTAGAGCCAGCTGCCCTTTGCGTGATGGGTGCAGTAGTATCCTCGTTTAACAGATGAGGATCCTGACATGCTGGGGGTCACACACGCTGCCACCCACCAGGGAACATGTTTCCCCAGACAGGAGAGGTCTTGTCCAGGGCCATCTTCTTCCCCACCCCAGGCCTGCCTCAGTGTTGCCCTGACACAGGTGGGTGGGAGCTGCCCAGCCTCTACCCTGTGGCTTCTCCCTCCGTGCCCATTTTACAGCTGAGGACACAAAAGCTCTGCGAGGAAACTTTCCTGGGCTCAACTGAGTTTCAAGTGGCAAAGCTGACATTTGAACGCAGGGATATGGGACACAGTGCCCCCGCCCAGAGAAACTGATGTTGTGGGATTCTGGTTTGGGGTCCAGACACAGATGTGCTTTGGGCACGGGGTGGGTGCTCTCTGGGTCCCAGCCAGAAGGCTTCTTGAGGGTCCAGACCAGGTCAGGCTCAACTCAAGTTCCAGATGCTAGAAATTCTAGCCCCAGCTGTGCTTCCAAACTGCATGAGAGCTTGTACAAGTCCATTCTGTCTCTGAGCCTCAGTCTCCTCAGCTGGCTAGAGGGTTCTCCGCTGGACAGCTCTGCTCTCCTTGTGTGAGGCAGGCTAGTATCCTGGGAAGACTAAGGCTTTGAAGCCAGACGGGCATAGGTTCCAATCCCAGCTCCACCACTGTGTGACCTGGTGAGTCCTCACCCCACCTCCCTAGGCTTCAGGTTCTTTGTAATTCCCATCTCACAGAGTTGCAATGTCAATGAAATAATACAAGATCTGGGAACAGCCTGACTGAGCATGTGGGTCCCTGACACCCCTTTCACTCTGCCCTGCATCGCACGCTCCCTCTCTGTCAAGTCTCTTTTCCTCTGAACTCAGCCCCGGTGGAGAACGTGAGGAGCCTGGCGGCAGGGAGGACAGGTCACAGGGCCTCAGGCTTCCATCAGAGTCACCCAGGATATCTGGAGATGCCCTCTCCCCAGAAATGGCTTGTCTCCCGGAAATTATCTTACCCTCTCTGACAGTGGGTAGCACCCTCCGGGACCAAGTGGCAGCTGATTACGGAATCAATTTGCTCGTTTGATATGCTATCTCGATCCCATTTAACCAAGTGCTCAGTCCCCCCAGATAACACAATCAGTGTAATCGACAGTGACGGGAGGTGCCCATTAGCTCCGCTCCATTGCCCAGCACCCACCTGGCAGCCAGCGGGAGGAGCTGTGCCCACGGCGGTCCCTTCCTGAGGCAGAGGATCTCTTTGGCCTCCCTCCCCCAGGGACAAGTCCCACAGGTACCTACCCTGGGAGCCGCAGGCCGCATCTCTTATGGGGCAATCCTGGAAGGGGACACTTGGTCTTTAGTCTATGTGATGAGAAAGGCTCCTCTTTCTTATGCTACTTTAAGATCCGTCTCCACTCACCTGGCAAAGACCGTGTGATATCTGGGAGGTGGGCAAAGAGAGGAGCCCTGTCCTGACATGTCATAGGCACTGCCTGGACCCTCCGTCACTGACTCAAATGAAGGACACAGGGCGCTGGCAGACCATCTGCTGCAGGGGGTATGGGGCTGGCTGGGCATCTAGTTTGGGCATTGTGTTGTCAGTGACCAGAACAGACAGATGGGCTGCTTCGGTGGGCATCTCAGAAGTTAAGGGTTGGTCTTGTTTTCTCAGGGCTTTGGAGCACCAGGGCCCGTCTGACCCAGAGCAATGGAGAGCCAGCCCTCTGACCTGCACCCACCTCTCCCACCCCATCTCCTCCCACCTCCCATTTGTCTGACACATTAGAGCAGCTATGGGCTCCTGAACAGAATGTAGGCCATCTGCCACTTCCTCATGCCTGCCAGTCCATGGGGTGGGTGTGAGCCTGTGGAATGACAGCCCCACCATCAGACATTCAGAGGAACCAACCTTCTTCTTGCAAACTGTTAACGCCCTGGCTGTGTTTCCCGTCAAGTGCTCATGCAGCCATTTTGAGAGCTGTTAGAATGAGAATATCCTCCCAGCCTTCTTGGAGCTGGCAAAATTCTATATGAGCTGAATCTGGAGCCAGAATCCATTGACCTTTTCCTGGCAGTTAAGGATCTAGAGAGCCTAGTGGGCCACAAGCAGAATATGTATCATCTGTCCAGCTATGTGGTTGAAAAAAATCAAAATAATCAACAGCAGAGCAATCTGTACCTCAAACCAGCAAAAGCAGCCAAGTTTCATCTTCCATAGCCTATCTAACTGACTAGTGGTGGTTGCCTGGATAGCTGTGTTGAGGAGGATTCTGAAGTCCCATGTGGCTCAGCAAGAAATACCCAAAATTGGTTAACAACGTCTGCCATGGATTGGGGCTAACTATTCTATCCCTGCTTTAGAGCCTTCCCTAGACGGACCCTGGCTAGTATCACAAGAAAGATGAGGGGAAAAAAGAAAGAGAGTTAATGGGAATTCAGAGAGATGTATCAAATGAGGAAAAGAAGTAATATCATCTCAGTTAATCCTAAAAAAAGAAACCCCGTTTTACAGATGAGTAGACTAAGTTTCAGAGAGTTTAGGTTATTTCCCTGAGGTCATGCAGCCCAGAAGTGGAATGGATTTGGGATTTGAAGCCACAGATGCTTTACTCTAGAGCTTGGCTCTTCCCCCTCTATTCACATCACTGCTCTAAAAAAGATTAAAAAAAAAACAGAGAAAAGAAATGATTTTCTGAGAAGTGAGAGAAATAGGACATAATGGGACCCTAACAAAGATGTCATGTACTCATGAGGGAATCTAAAACAAAACCCCAAATGTATTTCCTGAGACTAACGACCAACAGCTTCACTGAGAACAGAAAATGAACTTGAATGCCCTATAATCACAGGCAGAAAAGCCACTGTGGTCGGGGATGGCCTTCTTGGTAAGGGTTTTAGCTCAGGTCTTCAACTCACTGGTTGAAGCCACTTCTTTTCTTTGACCTGTTTCCTTGTCTATCAAATCAGGCCCCAAGTAGGAATGGTGAATATTTATCTCTCATGTTGGTCCGAGGTATCAAGCGTGGCTGCCTGGAGTGTTGTGTTGAGAAGGATTCTGAGGCCGAATCTGAGAAGAGCAGGAAACAGTGGAAAGATCAATTGGTAGTGACCACCTCTGGTGCTGGAGGAGAAAGGCTATCTCATGTGACATCCTGGAAATATGTGACGTCCTCTCATTTCCAGCTCTCCAATTCTATAGCTCCCGATTCTCAACAGCGAGCACACGCCCCAAGCACCTCTGTCAACAGAGAGATGGGTCTCCTACTATCTGGACGGGGTGTGACGCCGCTCACTGTGGGGCGGGGGCGGACCTCTGATCATTCGTTATTATTTCAGGACTCTCCTCAGAGGCCCCGACCACGGGGGAAGGGCAGGCCCCAGGCATCGAGGAGATGGATGGGGAGCTGACAGTGGCCCCCACACCTGAGCAGCCGGAACGAGGCGTCCACTTCGTCACCACAGCCCCTACCCTGAAGCTTCTCAACCACCACCCACTGCTCGAGGAATTCTTACAAGAAGGGCCAGAGGGCGGTGAGGAGGGGCTGAGGCCAGCACTGCCCTTCCAGCCTGACCCACCTACACCATTCACCCCGAGTCCCCTTCCCCGCCTGGCCAACCAGGACAGCCGCCCCGTCTTCACCAGCCCCACTCCAGCCATGGCTGCAGCGCCCACTCAGCCCCAGTCCAGAGAAAGACCCTGGAGCCTGGAGTCAGAGTCCCCCGTGCTTCGTATCACAACTCCCCTACCTCCCGTGCCCAGCCCAGGCCCCGGGGAAGGGCCCAGTACTACACCCCCTAGCAGAGCATGGACTCCAACCCAAGAGGGTCCTGGAGATATGGGCAGGCCATGGGCTCCAGAGGTCAGGTCCCGGACCATGGGGCTCGGGACGGAGGGAACCATTACGACCTCTACAGCTTCAGGGGACGATGAGGAGACCACCACCACCATCATCACCACCACCATCACCACAGTCCAGCCACCAGGTCAGCTCCTCGCTGGCTTGCAGATCTGGAAATGGGGATGGGGGAACCGCGGGGCCCCTAAAGTCCTCTGTCTCTATCACTGTGCCAGCCTGCCTTGCCCTTTGGCACCAAGGGCCAGCCTGCAGGAGGCAGGTAGATGGGAACCAGATGGCCTGGGTTCAAATCCTGATTGGAAACAACTACAACAGACCCTAGGAATTTTGCTGAACCTCTCTGAGCCTCATCTGTAGAATGGCGATAAGACCTACCTCGTTGAGCCATTGTGAAAACTGAGATAAGATTGCACCTAGTAGGTGCTCAGGAAAAGGTGGTCCCCTTCTTTCAACAGGGAAATAGATGCCCTAAGAGCTGGACTTCACCACACACACACACACACACACACACACACACACACACACACACACACCAGTCAGCCTTAGTTGAACCAACATCACCAGAGCTGGGTTTAGCCTTGTGTTTCCTCCTGCCTCCTAGGCCCTTGTAGCTGGAATTTCTCAGGCCCGGAGGGCTCTCTGGACTCCCCCACAGCCCCCAGCTCACCTACTGATGTCGGCCTGGACTGTTTCTACTACATTTCCGTCTACCCTGGCTATGGTGTAGAAATCAAGGTAAGCAACCTGGTTCCCGCAGGGACAAGCTGGGACAGGTGTGTTACTTTTCCAGAAAGGTGCTGGCTACTGGGAGAGGTGGGGATGTTCAGGGGCATCAGTTGGCCTAGAGCCAGGGCTGGGCCTAAAACTTGGTCAGCTTCTGCCCTATGCACCAGGGAGTGAAGAGCAACTGTTCCCAGGGGCTTGATCAGGAGCTCAGGGGAGCTTGAGGGGGGCTCTACTCTTGGATGGGCAGGGGAGTGGGTGAGTGTCTGAATTTATGTGGTTGGGGAATGAGAATGCAGGGCTTCATGGTTGGGCCTGAAAGAGCCATGGGGCCTCATTGACTGACTTATTCACTCACTCATTCCTTCAGCAAATACTCCCTGGGCAGCTCCTCTGGGCCAGGCCCTGTGCTGGCTCCTGGGGTGCAGAGTTGGGGAAGACAGACATGGTGTACCATCAGAGAGCACCATCCGGTGGGCGAGTCAGACCCACAGCCCCAGCCTCCTGCCCCCTGCCTTCCCAAGCCATCTCATCCCTCCCTTGGGATTAAGACTCTCTCTTAATCCTCAGCCCTGAGCCTGCCCGTCCTCATAGATGTCCCATCGGCTCTTCCACCTCCACGGGCCTCAAAGCCAACTCTTCCCTTATGCTCCCCCAAACCCGCTTGCCACACCGCTCTTGACCTCTGAGTTGGACCCTAACCCTTCAGAAACATGGTGCAGGGCCACCACCGTGCAATGTGGAAGGAGCCTGGAGCTGTGCACAGTGAGGCCAACTCAGCCCTTCTCTCTCCCTCATCCCTGAGTCCCATCAACTCGGGCCTTCGTTCTATCATGACACTCCCCAAAACTCAGATCTGCCTGCTTCTCCCCTCCATCCCACCACCCCAAGGTCCAGCTTCCATCATCTCTCCCCCAGATGATGCAGCGGCTGCCTCACTGGTCACCCCACTCATGCTTGCCCCACTGTCCACCTCCAATGCAGTCACTTTTTTTTATTGTTTTGTTTTGTTTAATTTAAGTAAGTTCTTACACCCAACGTGGGACTTGAACTCATGACCCCAAGATCAAGAGTCACATGTTCTACAGACTGAGCCGGCCAGGTGCTCCTCCACTGCAGTCATTTTTCCCATGTGAAATCGGTCCTCCCTTCCACACCTCTCCGGAGGCCTCTGAACCAAGGCCATTCCCCCGGCCCGTGTCTAGCCACTCCCTCCCTCGTTGTCTACCCCCCCACCTTTGCACTGAGCAGCTTGCAGCTAACTGGATGGGCCGAGCCTGCTTTCCCCACAAGCCCCAATTGTACATGCTGGTCCTTCTGCCCAGAAGAGTCGTCCTACTATCCCTTCCTGGGACTCACCCTTGGGGTCACTTTCTCTGTGACTTCTCTCCTGATGCCCCATCCTAGGAGTCTGTTAATAAGCTGGCCACATCCCCAGCTAGACTGTGAGCTTTTTGAGGGGTACCCTGGAGCACAGGGCCCAGAATGGGGTCTCCGTGGACTGGCTGAATGAATGCACAAATGGATGGAGGAAGGAAGGAACGAGGTGACGGTGGCCTGAGCCTGGGGACAGACTGGAGGTAGAGGCAGGCATTCGGCCTAGCTGAGGGCATCAGGCAGGTGACTGAGAAGCAGAGGGAAGGGGGCAGAGGAGGAGTCCGGGAAACAGGGCAGGGCTGGCTGCTCCCAGCTCTCGGCCTGCTCCCCACCCATCCCAAAGCTCCTGGATCTGGGCCTGGAGCCAACTACACCTGCCCTGGGGATCTCAAAGCCAGGTCTCTGAGCCAGGCCCAGAGGAGGGGGACCCTCTCCCACCACTGGTGGACCCCTCGCCTTCTTTCTGTAGCTGTTTGCTCCTGCCCTGCCAAGGCCTGGGCCCTCGCTCTGGGCTCACAGGGGGTGCAATTAGGAGCAGCCACCCCCCCACCCCCCGAGCCATTAGCACTCAGTGCCGCTTAATTAAGGTAATTAATGTAAAATCATCACCTAATGAGAGGTGGCACCGGCTGTGGCTCACCGGGTGGAAGGCGCCAGCTGCAGGTGTGAGGAAGGTGGAGGGCAGGGGCAGATGCCAGGCTGGGTGCCCTCCTGCGGGCCTGAGCCAGCTGCACCTGCCCCCCAAGCCTACCATTCCCACCGAAGCCCACCGGGCCACGCTGGGCCCAGTCCCGGTACTCTCCACAATGGGACAAGATGCTGGCTCTGCCTGCACCAGCCCTGGCCCTGGCATGAGCCCACCCTGGAGGCCCACCCCCTCCCACCCCATAAGCCCTGTGTCTGTTGTCTGGTGCTGCCACTTTTTTTTTTCATTGGAATGCAAAAGCTGTTACCAGGCAACCCTGAGATGAAGACCTGCCACAGCCCTGATCGCTGTCTGGGAACATGGCAGGCAGATGCTGGCGCCGCCCTCCACTGGCCACCGTGGGCCAGAGTTCTTGGGGGCTCCCGCTGGCCCTGATGGCCTGAATTAGAGTCTGAGGCCATGGCAGGAAGGGCCAGGGGGAAGGGACGGCACCAGCCAGGGCTAAAGCAAGGGTTAAGATTCGTCTCCTTCCGGGGCTGAATCTGCAACCTCTGCTCCTATCTGGGCCTCATGGCCACACCGCACAGGTCCAATTACTGGTACTGCAGACCAATACCCATGGAGAGCTGGGAAGACTGAGGCCAGCAAGGAAAGGGAACTGCCTAAGGTCACTCCGGTAGCCACTAACTAGCGTTTTTTGATGAAGGAATTTGCTCTCCAAATATAAACAGAGCAATTACCACGTGCCAGGCTCTGTGCCGGGGGCGGACAAGTTCCCCGGGGATACGGATGTCCTAAGCCCTGACCAGGGAACGCTCAGCGCCGTTGGGATCGAGTGGGAATGCTGGGATGGGGCGCACTTCCCCAGCCTGGAAGGTCGGAGAAGGCCTTCCAGAGGCCGTGATACGTGCTCCGGGGCCTGACAAAGGAGAGGTCAGCCGACAAGCCCGGACTGGGAAACAGTGGCTCTGGAGGACTGGCCGTTGACGACTCCCAGGGCAGGATGGGACAGATGATTTCTATTGCACAGGAGCGGGAGGTGAGCCTGGGGTCTTCCGGATCACACTCCTGCCAGAGGCTAGGCCTGAATGCAGTGCTCGTCTGCCCGGACAATGGGGGATGGAATGGGTGGTTCTGGGTAGGTGGAAGGGTTGGAATCCAGGCAGGGGGGATGGGGGAAGCCATGGGAGGAGAGGAGCATGTGAAGGACCCGTAGGTCACGTCCCTGACACCATGCTGAGCCCCTGCCATGTGATCACAGTTCTGACTTAAGTCTAGGGCCCCTTTTCATGAGGTTCCAGAACCCCTAACTCCCCACCTCTCTGTTTTGGACTCCAGCCCCTCATAACCTTCTTTATCCCCCACCCCCACCTCCCTTCAGGCCGCCGCAGCAATTTGCGTGCTGAGGCCGAGGGTCTGAGCTGCCCACAGGCAGGAGGCCAGCTCAGGTCCTCTGTAATCAGAGGATGTTTGCCGTTTCAGCCCGGGGCCAGGCGCTGGGCTAGGCTGTCTTGAGAAGTCTAGAGAAGCCCCTTCAGGGTGGGTGGGCACAAGCTCCCTGGCCCATGTGGGTCCCATCCCTTTTCCAGGCAGCTGGTCTCCCCTGAGGGCTCCAGGCCTTTCAAATGGGCCTGGCATGTGCCTCTCATTGCACTTGGCATTCCAACAGCCTTCCACTGCCAGTCTCCATCTTGGCTTGGCTGCTCTCTGTACCATCTGGAGCCTGGGCACAGCTGCCCACAGTCCCAGCCTAGTGCCCCAGGTGGCCCTATTGGAGCACAGCTCTCCCACGCCAGGCCAGCTGCCAGTTTGACAGCCAGAACACCAGGACCAGGCTTGATGGGGCCACCAATAGGGTGGTGGGTCAATGAGGTGAGATTTCTTGGCCACCTCCTCTCTTCCGGCTCCTGGAAGGCTCGTCTAAGAGGGATTACAGAGGCGCACGCAGGTCTGGCCCATTGCATTTAGGCCCCTCTCCCCATCCCTAAAGCAGACTCTGTCCCATAAGGCTTTGTGGACAGACATCAATTCAGACAAGACCACAGAGGCTGTCATGTGGGCCTGCAGTCCCAGCCCTGCCGCTGCAGCCCATCTCTTGGTGACTAGGCAAAGCCACTGGCCTTCTCCAGAACGGTTTCCTTCTCTGTAAGAGGAGATGAACCAGATGAGGCAGAAGGGCCCTCCCAGCCAGTCCTTCCGAGAGTGTCTCCTCTTGTGGGTTCAGGAAGCTCCCTTGTAGGCCAGACTGGGCTGTGGCCCCTCAAGCCCTTGAGCCTGCTCCCTACTTCCTGGCAGCTGTAGAACCTGGCCCAGGGAGAGGGTGGCTCCCAGGGACAGTGCCTCCTAGGCAGAGCCCTGACAGAGCTGAGCCTCAGGGGGTTGACAGCCAGCTATCCCCATGGCAAGAGCATTAGTCTTACCACGGTAGAGCCCAGGCCTCCCCAAGAAAGGGGAAGAGGACTGTTCAGCTGCGCTGAGCCCCTCACAGGTGGGATCTAACTTAATCCTGACAACCCTATCAAGTGGGCACGATGCTCCCACCCCACACACGAAACCGGGGTTCAGAAAGGTCATGTGACTTTCCCCAGGACCTTTCAACTAGTCAGTGATGGAGCTGGAGGTTGATTCCAGGACTCAAGAGCCCCTGTTCTGCCCCTGGCCCAGGAGATTGGCCCAGGTGTGGCGAATCCAAAGAGGGAGTGCATTTGGGGACGGTTGGGGGCTCTAGCCCAACCCCTTTCCTCAGCTCAGTGCTGCCTGCTCCTGTAAGATACCCACCTCGAATTCCCCCAGTCTGGGGCCGGGCCTGGGACGCTATGCACACAGACAAAGCACTAGGCCAGGAATCGGGGGTCCTGGTCCAGAATCCTGGCTTCGCTTTGGATTTACTGTGCGATGCAAAGAGGAACTTTCAACTTCTCTGATTGCAAGTTTCCCTTATCTATAGAGCGGAAGTAAATACACTCTGCTCTGCCTCCCTTATTGAGATTTTGTGCGATCTGAAAGGATAATGGGTGTGAAAGAGCTTTGAAAACCGATAAAGGGTCTCATGGGAAAAGTTGTGATTCTACCGCTGTGGGGAGTGGGGAGCACATGGGGGCAGGGGAGCACGTGGATTTTGTGGCGCATGCGAATGAGGGAGCACATGTGAGGAGGCGCATGTATGTGGGGGAGAACGTGGGAATGAGGGCACACGTGTGCCATGCCGTGTGTTTGAGGGAGCTGCGTGCACACGACCGGGCCCATGTCAGAGTACATGCGTGGGTGCTGGTGCCCAGGAGAGTGTCGGGGCGGGAGCAGGGCCTGAGGCCATCTTCTGGGGGCGGGGCTCACACCCCTGAGTCATCCTTGAGCTCCTGTGTCTGTGTCTGCCTGTGTAGGGTTTTACTCGGGGGCTTGTGGCACCATCCCACCTATGAGTCACACCATTAGGGCATATTCTGAAGACCCAACTGGCAGTTTCAATGAGGACAGACAGGCCAGTCAAGGCTGATCGTCTGGGGGCTGGCAGAGGGCAACCTAAATCCTCCCCGCTCCCATTCGGGAAGGAGTCGGCCCCTTCAAAGTGGTTATATTTCCTTCCTTGAACGGACCTCATGGTCGGCTGGAAGCCAGGCAGTGCTAGACAGCCCAGGGTCCTGGGGGAATTGTCCTCACCTCCCTCTGCTCTATCTTCCCCCTTCCTGCCCCCCAGTTCCCCCCCTTGTCACAGGCTAGGGGTGTGGGAAGGCAGCCCTTGTGAGCAGAGCTGACATTTCAATCTGTCTCCCAAGCTCTTCGGATGCCTGCAAATTGCATCAAGACTTCATCACCCTCCTTGTCCAACACTCAGCCCTGTCTGGCCCCTGTCAGGCCTGGCCCTCAAACAAGTGACAAATTATGTTGCAGCCGCTGCGGCAGGCCTGCAAGTGGGTGCTTGAAACCCAAGGGACCAGAGTCGCACAGACAGCCTCTAGCTGAGAACAGGGTGCCTTCTGGATGTGAGCCCCGGGTGACCCAGGCCCACTCCATCCCATGCTCTCATGGCAGCCCTCGCCACCAGGCTGGGCTGGAAGCCAGGCTAGCTGAAGGGGGCCATACGCCTCAGCTCCCAGTTTTCCCAGCCTTACAGGCTTCTGGAGAGGGTGGAGAGATGGTTGGTGGGAACATAAATCTCAACATCTTGGAAAAAGCCCCGGTCTGACCAAAATGCGCCCCACTGCTAAGCCTGGTGGGCCTGGGCTCTGGGAATAAACGGGTCTGGACATCTAGACGTCTGGATGTCTGTCTGCAGGTGACAGCCGCATGAGGTTGGGAGGGAAGGAGTTGCCTTTGCCTCCAGCAAGGCGAGATTCTGCTACTTAACACCTGGTGACCTTTTGCAAGTTCCTTAGCCTCTCTGAGCCTCTGTTTCCTGGTGGGGGTTTTACCACGCACCTTATAGAAGTGGCAAGGAGGAAATAATGGCTGCAAACAGAACAAGGCTCCCAGCGTTGTCCGTGCTCCCGTGCTCAGTGACTGCTAATTGTTACTGCCTGCCGTCCCTGCTGGTGGCAGAGCAGCAGGGTCACGAGCTGGAAGCTGTAGGTCCGAGGACGTTTATGGCAACTAGGAAAAATGCTAAGTTCGTTTCTGTTTCTCTGCTTTTGCCTCCTTAGTCATTTCCTTGCAGCGATGTCCTCCCTCCCACCTTCTTCTCCCAGTGCAGCCCCCACTGGGGCTCTCTCAGACCCACCTGCTGCTCACTCTCCCTGAGCCTGCAGCCCCTCTGCTCCCCCTCCCCAGGATCCCCGCTGCAGACGTTCGGTGCCTCTTAAGGCAGAATTATATGCTGCCTGGCATCTCTCGATAATTACAGATTCCACGTGTGTGAGTCTTGTTTGCCCAACTCTGGAATCATAGAATCTCCAAGTTTGAAGGGACCTCATCCAGCCTCTGCCTGCAGCAGGAATTCCCTGAGGAATGTCCCCAGCAGATGGCCAGGCAGGCTCCACCCAAATGCGGCCTCTAAGGGAGCTCCTCACGGAGAGCCAACAGTGCTGCCCCAGCAGCCTGCCTTGAGCCTCCTTTTGGCCCCAGAGACCCACTGAGTCTTTTCTCCCAGGCAGAGAAGTCCCCAGGGCACATCTGTTTCCGGCACCCAGAGTCCAAGGGGCCCAGAGCACATCATCTCCTCCAACCTGCCTGGGCTCAACACCCATCCTCTGTGCTCCTCAGCTCGCAGGAAGCTGGTGGCGAAGGGACTTCCGGTGGTCCACACATTCACGCTCTCCACACATCTTTATTGTCACTGGCCAGTGATGAGGCCGTTGCGACCCCAAATGCCACCCTGGGCTTTAATGGAGAAGTAGAGAGAGGACAGGTGGAGAGGGCTTGCCACAAACGAACTGACAGGCCTGGCTTGGGAGGCAGAGGGCCATGGTCCCGAGATCTGAAAGAATGACCAGCTTCCCCAGGAGGGCAGGAGGAGAGGGCTTCACCTGCATAGGCACATGCCCAGCGGAGGTGAGGCGTGGCCTCTGACTGCAGTGTGGGCAAGTGGGGCTGGCTGAGCAGCCCTCAGAGGCCAAGGTGGGCAGGGCCCTGAGGGCCAGAGCAAGGCATTTGGACCAGATAGTGGGGCGTTGTGGGCTCAGTGGAACGCCATCGAAGGATTTCAGTGAGTAAGCACTATGTGCGGATGGTCCGTCACAGGTGGGGGCTATTAACTGGCTGCAGTTCAGAAAGTATGGATGAGGAGGGAGGAGCGGGTGAAGCCTCGCAGGCAGGAAGGCCGGCCAGGAGGGCAGGGGGGATGAAGAGTAGTAAAAAGATCAGAGTCCGATAGATTGGACTGAATGACTGATTGGCCGTAGGGTATAAGGGAGAAGGCAAGACGCCAGTTTTGAACTTGGGCATATCAAGGGAAGCTGCTGGTGGAGTGGGGGGGAAGAGGGTGGCTCAGTATGAGGCAGGCTGGGGGTGGGATACCTGTGAGGCGTCCAATGGGGCATCCAGGGGAAGCTGGGCACATGGGTCTGATGCTTAAAAGACCTCACATGGCTGGCCAGGCCCTTGGACACCATCTAGTTCAACACACCTACTCCATCCCCACCTTACAGATGAGAAAAGTGAGCCCAGAAAAGTGAAGGGACAGGAAGCAGCTGGTGTCCTGGTGTCATTGAAAAGCTTTGGAGACAGAAAGACATGCTTACAAATTCCAGTTCTGCTAATAATCTCTATGTGACCTTGGATATGAACTTCAGTTCCCCTCTCACAGGGTTACTGGGAAGGTGAAATGAGCTCCTCCTGCACTCATGTGCCCAGCTCAGGGCCTGGAGGCTCCAGTGGCCAAGCGGCCCTGAGGATTGGTCATGCCTGGGGCTGGGGCCCCCGGAAGCCTGTGGGCAGCGGGGCTCAGTCAGCAGGAAGAAGCCTGACTGCTCCGCTTTGCACTGTCTATCCCACGGCAGGTCCAGAACATCAGCCTCCGAGAGGGGGAGACGGTGACTGTGGAGGGCCTGGGGGGGCCTGACCCACTGCCCCTGGCCAACCAGTCTTTCTTACTGAGGGGCCAAGTCATCCGTAGCCCCACCCACCAAGCGGCACTGAGGTTCCAGAGCCTCCCACCACCTGCTGGGCCTGGCACCTTCCATTTCCACTACCAAGGTAGGCCTGGGCAGCTGGGGGAAGAACCAGACCAGACTGGGTGCCCTCCTGGGGATCTCTGGTGCCATTATAGGTGGGGGGGGGGCGAGGGAGTCAGTGGGACAGGCACATCTGTACAACTAAAGGTGATTATTACACATTTGACACCTCTAGAACCTTCCTTCCTCCGCCTACTACCCTGTAGAGAACTGGCTGTGAAGGGGGCCTGACACAGAACCAGGTAGCCCCGGGGGTGCCCACTGCCATTTACCCAGTCACTCATTCATTCATTCATTCATTCATTCAGTAAACTCTTCCTAGGTATCCGCTCTTTGCCAGGCTGTGGACAATGACAATATCAAGATATTTGAGGGCCTTGAGGCATTCCTTGACTTCAAGGAATTCAGAGTCTCTGGGGGAAGCAGACACTGAAACAGGCAAGCCCTCTCTCCCAAATGCAAGGGGGTCAGGGTCCAAGGGGCTTGATGGTGACCCTCTGGAGATCCTTAGCAACGAACCTGGCCTTCCTGAACCACCTCACCCACCCTAGACCTGGCTCATGCCCCAGTCAGCTCAGAACACCTCCGGAAATAGGGGAATGGCAGGATATAATGGGAAAATCACAGACTCGGGAGATGGGCAGGTCTGGTCTAAATCTCCTTCCCATTGGCTGTTGACCTTGGACAGGTCATCTGACCTCTCTAACCTCCTTTTCCTCTGCTGCACCACATGACCAATATGCCTACGCCATAAAGTCACGAGGAGGATTAAACAAAAGGGTTCATGTGAAGTGCTCTAGCACTTAGCACATTCCGTGAACTTAGCGTGTTTCATGAAGGAAACGGAAACAAGTATTAAAGAGCTGGCAGAACGGAAAAGGGAGGAAAGGGGGCTTGTCTCTTCTCCTCTTCCATCAGTATCTCTCCTGGCCCCCTTACCCCAGGCGAAGTCTTCTTGATCCCTTGTACTGCTGTGACAGGGTAACCAGTTCAGGCTGGGGAGTGCTAATGGGGAAATAATTGGTGTGAACAATTATGGCATTGCCCTGCATTGTCAGGGACTGCTTCTGCAGCCCTGCAGGGTCCACAGCCCAGACAGGAGGACAACCGCTGGAGATGGGGATGCTTGGAGCCCACCTAAGAAGCACTCGCCCCCGCCCCAGCCTCTTCACCCAAACTGGGAAAGCAGTCTGGCGTGGCAGCAGGGAGCCTGGCGGTGGGCAGGGGCTGGCCAGGGGCTTGGCAGAGGCAGGGGGCCAGCTGAGACAAGGGTGAGCATCTAGGCGGCCCGGCCAGCCTCCCTAATGGCTCATCAATCCTCCCTAGCAGCGGGCATAATTTCATGCCACGGTAACCTTCTCCCTTGCCGCAAACTCCTTTGCACAAAACTCTGGACCTTCTCTCTGTTGGGCCAGGCAAAGGTGGCTGAAAGACAGTGAGCCGGAGGCCCAGCGAGGGGTGCAGACCCCAAGGAGGGGCTGGAAGAGCTGGCCCAGCCCTGCCTTCTGCTCAGCTCCCAGAAGCCCTCCCTCCTCGGCCCAGTTTTTGTCAATGATCAGCTCTTTCCTTAATGAGCGTAATTCCCCTAATTATAGGCTGTAATTAGCCCTGATCCCGGAGATGGGAACAGGAGCATGTGCTCACACGCGTGTCTCCCTGGGCTGGAGAAAGAGGGTGCCAGAAGAGGGGGCGAGGGGACTGGTACCCACATCACTGCCGGAGCTATCCAAGATCATGTCGGAGATCACAAGGATGGGCCCCCACAAGGGCCTCATCTGCAGAACCAGGCTCCAACTCCCCTCCCACAGCCTCAGGCAGGGTGAGGAAGCAGAGGGCCCTGCCAGGCATGCCCCTCCTCCCTCCTGAGCATTCCTGGCACTGGACTTGGCCCCAGAAACAGACGCCGGGGAGAAAATAGCTCAACAGATTGCAGTCATACAGGCTCCCTGGGAACGGTAGTCATGGCAACAGGAGGAAGCTCCTCCTGCAAGTGGCCACCATGGAGTCTGGGGGCTTCCTCATCTGCTCCCAAACTCCTGCTCTCACCTCATCCCAGCCCAGTTTCCTAATCCATCAAATGGGGGACCTCCCTTCCTAGAGTTGTGGTAAGAACCCACAGGAAAGATATGAATACATCTGGCTCATGACCTAGACTTGTCTGGGTGTCACCCCCCATCCCTGCACTCTGGTTGGGGTGCCCCACCCTCTTTTCCCCATCCCGTTCTAGCTGGGGGTCTCTCCCCAGGTCATCGTGAGTGGCCACCCTCACCAACCACCCAGGGCAGCCTTATCTAACACTCATGGGTTCCTCTGACTCCCGAGCCCTGGTTTCTACTTCACCTGGGGAAGCAGGTGGGAGAGGGGCATTGGAAAGCAATGGGCTCTAGAACCAGGAGCCTCAGTGCCCTCTCTGCCACTTACTGTGTGGCTGTGTGATCAGGGCAAGTCCCCCAGTCTCTCTGAACCTCAGTTTTCCTTATCAGAAAATGAGTTAATAACCCATACCTTGCCTTCCTTCCTCCCAAGCATGTTGTAGACCTCTAGTAAGAGTGTGAAGGCATTTTAGAAGCTGGAAGGTGTGAGGTGCTTTTATTATTCTTTTTTTTTTTTTTAAGTAGGCTCCAATGCGGGGCTTGAACTCACAACCCTCACATCAAGACCTGAGCTGAGATCGAGCGCTTAACAAACTGAGCCACCCAGGTGCCCCTGTGAGGTGCTTTTATTAATCGAGATTACGAACAGTAACAGCAGGCTGGGACATTTAGTATTTGTTCTGTGCCAGGAATTACGCATATGTCCTGTCAGTTAACCTCTCATGTAACAACACTGGATGCAGTACTCTATAAATGGGTGGGTAAACAAGGAAATGGAGGCACAGAGAAGTTAAGTAACTTGCCCAAAGTGGCACAGCAAATAGGGGCGCTTGTGTTCTTCAAACCCAGGCAGTCAGACCCCAGAACCCACCCCCTAAGCGCTGCCCTGTCCTGCCTGCCAGTCACAAGTAACCACTCATTGGCCATGAGAGAGGGAAGAGTAAGAATCATCCTCTCCCTTTTCACAAGCCCAGTGACTACAGCCAGGAGGGGGAAAAAATCACGAAACTCATTTCTGGATCCTGTTCTGTCCAGAGGCGGCTCTTTTTTCTGTTCACACAAATCACACAGAGGCTAGCAGAGTTCCTGCCTGGATCTCTCTTCCCATCCACCTATGGCCATCAGTAAGGGTGGGCCCTTCCACCCAAAGATCCTCAGTCTAGACAATCCCCATCCGTCGGACGATCCCCACGGGTTTTCAGATTCTGTAGCCCAAACCTGCACTCGGCCTCTCTCCTTGACCCCTCCAGCCTTCTTTCCCCCCTCTGGGACCCAAGCCTTGACCCCCATTTTTAGCTCTCACCCTGGCTTGGCTCCAGGTTGGGGCTTGCCGTTTTGTTTTGTAGGATTTGCTGCCACCATTCGGTCATACTTGGTATGACAATTCCAAAAGTTAAGCTGCCCAAGGCAACTTGTCCTTCCCCCAACTTCCAAGGAAGGCGTGCCCTGCCTCCCCACCCTCGCCCCATCCTGTTTTTAAAAGAAGTCCACAATCCTTGCCAGTGAATACTGGGAAAGCTTTTACTGTCTGACTTCAGTCGTTCTGGCTGTAATTCATACTTGTCCCCTATAGGAAAAATAGTATCAATACTTTACATCAGGATAGACTTGTCGCTGTTTCAAGTGCTTTCACATTTACAAGTCATTCAATAAACATTTCTTAAAGATGTGCTATCAGCTGGATTTCAGGGATACCAAGCAAAATAAAATAATATCCCCTTTATTCTCTTAATAACCCTGTAGGTAGCCTGGCATTTTGAACCTCATTTAACAAATGGGAAACTGGGACACAGAAAGGCTGAAAAACCTGCCAAAAGCGTCAGAAAGCTTGGACCAGAACCCAAGCAGCCTAACTTCCAGCTCTGCGCTCGCTCCACTCATCAGCCCAGGCTGCTGGAAAGATCTGGCCCCTTCTGGGGAGGGGATCAGTCTTTCCTGGAATTCCTGATGCTTCCTCTGGCCCCGAGTGACACCTCCAGACAGGCTGTGGCAGGCCCCTTTTTCCCTGGCTGTGACTCAGCCCCCAATACACACACACACACACACACACACACACACAATGTCACCCACTTTCTCTCTGCAGCCTACCTCCTGAACTGCCACTTTCCCCAGCGTCCTGCTTATGGAGCTGTGACTGTCACCAGCCTCCACCCAGGAGGCAGTGCCCGCTTCCGCTGTGCCACTGGCTACCAGCTGAAGGGTGCCAGGCTTCTCACCTGCCTCAATGCCACCCAGCCCTTCTGGGATTTCCAGGAGCCTGTCTGCATTGGTAAGTGGCTCCAGGGGACTCAGTCCTAAACAGAGGAGTAAGGGGAGGGCTTATCCCTCTCGATTGCTATCTGGAACCTCCATTTGCTCTCCGTAAGGAAGCCAGAAAATGGTCATATACCTCAGTAGCATTTATCCAACCCCCCGTGTTGAGCACTTCGTATATTGAGGCACCATGGGTATAAAGAGCTGCATTAAACGGGGACTGTGCCCTTAAAGAGCCCACAATCCTGGGAAATGTGTGAAGAAGGAAGCACATGGATCACGAATTTCCAGAGCAGGAAGTAAAAAGCACCAATGAAGAGACACAAAGTGACATGGGCAGGGAGGAAGCAATCGTTCTGAGTTGGGTATTTGGGAGCCTTCCTGGGGGAGCTGACATTGAAGGTTTGGCATTTTAATGGAGGGAAGAGTGCAGGCAGTTAACACAGAGGCAGCCAGGTGAGGCAGTGTTTAGAGACTCAGAAAACAGCCAGGGAGAAGCTCGGAACTATTCCTCAGGAGAGCCAGCCCAGCCAGGTGGTGTCTGGAGGCCAGGAGGCCAGGCAGACAAGAGGGTGTGAACTTAGTGACTTTGGGAATAGAGAGGAGGGAAGAGGTCCCAGAGACACTGACGAGCGAAGGGGGTCAAGTGGAAGGAGACTTCCTTCCAGGCTCTGGGCCTGGACGATCAGGAAGTCTGAAGTTGCTGCCAGTGGAGAGGGGCTTCTTGGCAGAAGGAAGATGGAGTGTTTAATCTGCAGTGTGAAAGGCAGCTTGAACATCTTTTCTCTTCTTCTTCTTTTTTTTTATTTTTAATAACTTGGGCTCTTGAACCTTATGTCATTTTATAAACTCTTCCTGGGTGCTAGACACAAGCAGAGGTGAATAAGCCAGATGTGGTCTCTGCCCTCCAGGAGCTCTCTGGCAAGTGGGGACACCAGCATCAGCAAGTTCTGTGCAGACTGTGCTGTGATGGGGTGAATTCAGGGCATGGTCAGGATCCAAGGGAGAGAGAGCTGCTCCAAAATGAAGAAGAAGGCAAAGAAAGCTTCCCAGGGAGAGAGCATGGAAGGACGACAAGAATGTTAGCCCAGGGAAGTGGAGTGGATTCTTGGGACAGCATATGCAAAAGTGTGGAAAACACAAAGCCTGCTAGAGTGAGGACATGACAAGGTGTGCCTGAAGAGCACATGCGGGATGGAGCTGAAGCCGAGTCAGGAGACAGCCAGCTTCATAAAGGGCTTGAAGGCCATCTTGAGCTTGGATGACCTGGGGGTAACAAGGAACCACAGACAAATTTAAGTGAAGGGTGGGCATAACACACTCGCGGGGCAGTTCTGTTCCGACCAAGCAGAAAGGTGGGTCTTGCCCTCTCTGCAGAGAAGCGAAGAAGAAACACCACGAGCCCCTCCCCAGGAGCTTTATTAAGTTAAAATATTCTGCCATCTTGAACATCTGGAGACAAGGGTGCTGTGTCTTGGCCAGGACAGCCCGGTCTCTGAGAGCAGAGAGGGTCCAGAGCTGTGTGTTCCCGAAAGGAAAGTGCTGCCTGGAGCCAGCCATATACTCCTCTTGCCTTTGAAACCCCTTCTCTGGCCCCATTCAACTGCCAGGAGTTTATGGCCAAGTAACCCAGAAGTCTTCAGTGATGGGGCTGGGTGAGCTGCTCAGCCTCCCCTTGGAAAGAGGACAGTCCCAGGCCAGAGGGGTCAGCCCAGGAAAGATGGTGGTAATGAGGCTACTTCAGAAAGTAGGCGAGGCCAGGTCCTGGCTAGTAATGTCTGCTGAGGTCATAAGATTTGGAGGTGGGTGGCAGGTAGACCAGATGTTTGCTGGACCAGATCTAGTCCTGCCCTCTTTTTTTCATCCATTCACTCATTCAACAAACGTTGAATACCAACTCTGTGTGTGGCCTGAAAAGACCTGGCTCCTGCCCCAGGGGGTCCTAATGAAGGGACCTAGCCAAACAATAACTAGTTTTAGGACAGTGGCACAAGGTAGAAGCAGCAGATAGACCCCAAGAAGGTTGGAGCCCCTGGGTAAGGGGCTTTAAGGGGCTGCTTGGAGGGAGTCGGGGAAGGCGTCCCAGAGGAGTCAGCAGAGAGGGAAAGTGACTTACCCAGGGCTACTTGGCTAGGCCTTGGTAGATCTACCACAGTCAAGGGAGTTGCTCCTGAATAATCCCAGAGGTGTAAAAGGTTAGGATTCTGGAGTCCAGGCTGTCCGTCAGCCTCCTTGGGCCAAGGATTGACCTCCGGGATCATGAAGGCACAGAGGGCACAAGAGGTGGGGAGAGGCAGGCAGGCTTGGTAGGCCATCCAGAATCCAGGAGATCTAGGGTCCAGAATCCAGCCCACCGTCCTGGCCCTGTCTCACAGCTGCCTGCGGTGGGGTGACCCGCAATGCCACCACTGGCCGCATTGTCTCCCCGGGCTTCCCTGGCAACTACAGCAGCAATCTCACCTGCCACTGGCTGCTCGAGGCCCCGGAAGGCCAGCGGCTGCACCTACACTTTGAGAAGGTTTCCCTGGCGGAGGATGACGACAGGTGAGGGGAGCCCTAGTGGGATGGGAGTGCCCGGCCGGCTAGTGCCCTGCTGCAGGGCTGGAACCCGAGCCCGGGGCCACACCCCAGCCAGGGCAGTGAGACCAGCTGTGCCTCTGCTACTCTCCTGGCCCAGGCTCATCATCCGTAATGGAGACAACGTGGAGGCCCCTCCAGTGTATGATTCCTACGAGGTGGAGTACCTGCCCATTGAGGGACTGCTCAGCTCCGGCCGACACTTCTTCGTGGAGCTCAGTACTGACAGCAGCGGGGCGGCGGCTGGCATGGCCCTGCGCTATGAAGGTGAGCCGGCTGGGGCCTCACAGGAGTGGAGGGCTCAAGCCTAGGGCCTCTCCCCTCACACCCTCCCCCCACCTCCATTCCATCATCATTCCTTCCAACTTAGCCCTTGCTCACCTAGCACTTAGGCTCCCCTGCCTACCCCTTCCCTCCGGCTCTGGGGGATTGCTACCCCGTCCTTGCAGGAGACCCTTGCCTGGACCCAGGTCCTCTCGTCCAAGAGAATGAATCTCTTGGTTTGAAGAGTTTGGTTCTCTTTGGTTTGAAGAGCAAAAAGGGCCCCAATCCTAACAGAAGGAAAATTGCTGCAAGAGACATTCTAGAACTACTCCTGAGTGCATGCATTAATTAATTAATAAAAAACATTTATTGAGTGCCCTGTATGTATGAAGCACAAAACCAGGTGCTGGGAATACAACGGTGATCAAGCCTGCCTCCCAAGCACGATAGGGTATGGTGCTCTGGGCATCCTGCTGCAGGCCTAGGACATGCATTTGTGTTCAGGATGATAAAGGCCTTGGGGCGGGAGGCAGAAGGACATCTGCTCCCCCGTTTGGCCCAGCTGAAGCTGAGCTGGGCTGGGCCCCATGGTTTGCAGCCTTCCAGCAGGGCCACTGCTATGAGCCCTTTGTCAAATACGGCAACTTCAGCAGCAGCGCCCCCTCCTACCCTGTGGGCACCACCGTGGAGTTCAGCTGCGACCCTGGCTACACACTGGAGCAGGGCTCCATCATCATTGAGTGCATTGACCCCCACGACCCCCAGTGGAACGAGACAGAGCCAGCCTGCCGAGGTCAGTAGGTACCTATGGATGGGCCTGGCGGGGGCAGGGAGCAGGGTGGGGGACCAGAGCCAGCCACAGAGCCTAGGGCCACAGGGGCCCTGTGATGTGTGAGATTCAAGCTTCCCCCCTCCCCAGGGAGGAGGTGGGGGCTCCCGGCCATGGGTCGGCATACCTGTGGGCAGGTGGCAGCCCCAGGACATAGCACTGGGGGGGGGACGCGGAGGGGACGCACCTCCCGGGCCTCCCCTGCCTTCCAGCTGTGTGCAGCGGGGAGATCACAGACTCAGCTGGTGTGGTGCTCTCCCCCAACTGGCCGGAGCCTTACAGCCGTGGGCAGGACTGCATCTGGGGTGTGCATGTGGAAGAGGACAAGCGCATCCTGCTGGACATCCGAGTGTGAGTGCCCGCTGGGCGAGGCCAACCCAGCTCCTGAGCTCTGGGGCCATCTGTGGCCCAGCCCCCCTGGAGTCCCCAGGCCCACCCTCCCTGACGGTCCTCCTCCACAGGCTGCGCATAGGCCCTGGTGACGTGCTTACCTTCTATGATGGGGACGACCTGACGGCCCGGGTACTAGGCCAGTACTCAGGGCCGCGTGGCCACTTCAAGCTCTTTACCTCCATGGCCGACGTCACCATACAGTTCCAGTCAGACCCCGGGGCCTCGGTGCTGGGCTACCAGCAGGGCTTTGTCATCCACTTCTTTGGTGAGCTTGTTGCCCCTACCCTGCCCTGCTGCCTGGGGGACGTGATGCCTGAATACAGATCCGAAACCATGGCGAGTCAGAGAAACTGGGCAATGAGCCCAAGTGCTCTTATCCAACAAGGGAAAGCTGGGAAAACTCCAGGTATCCTCTCCCTTGAAGGAAGCTAGTCTAATTCCCCATCTTCCCTGAGGGCCCAGTGAAAGGGAGCCTTCCGCTGGAGCAAGAGAGATTTGGGTAGGTAGCAGGAAGACCTTTTTCACAAAAATAGGAAACTAAGGGAAGGGGCCTGTTTCTACCTTCTGACCATCTTAAATAGAAGTGACAATTTCCCCCAGCCTACCCGGCCCCCTCTCTCAGGACCGGGGAACCGGCCAACGTGTTTTTGAAAGTAAAGCCAAAGCCTAAGTGATAACCCAGGAATCTCAGAGACAGGATGATGTCAGGGACAGGCAAAGAGGGGCCCTTGAGCAGGAAGGAATGCATTGCTGGGCCTGTCCAGGCCAGGCGAGGCCCAGGCCAAACCAGCAGGAGCTGGGGTGCCCTCGCAGTGAGGAAGGCTAGCACAGTCACATCAGTGCTGGCTGAGGGCCTGCATCTTGCTGCCCTTGTGCCCCCCAGAGGTGCCCCGCAATGACACATGTCCGGAGCTGCCTGAGATCCCCAATGGCTGGAAGAGCCCATCTCAGCCTGAGCTGGTACATGGCACTGTTGTCACTTACCAGTGCTACCCCGGCTACCAGGTGGTAGGATCCAGTGTCCTCATGTGCCAGTGGGACCTAACCTGGAGTGAGGACCTGCCCTCCTGCCAGAGAGGTGAGTGCACCTGTTCCCCATGTTCCCTTCCTCGTGCAAGATACGAGCCTCTCTCCTCGATTCTGAATCAGACTTCAACTGTTGCCAGCTAGTGCCCTTGAACTTCCTCCACCTCTTGTAGCCTCAGTTTCCTCAGCTGTGAAATGGGATGATACCTTTTCAAAGTGTTATCCACCCAGCACTTCAGATATTTCCTTCCTGGCCAGTGTTTGTTGTTTCACATGGATAAGAAGGGGACAAGTGAGGGACGCACCGGCCAAATGGCAGGGACAGATAAAGAGGCAGCAGAGCCATGTGACATAAAGATATTAGCTGGCCCGGAACAAAGCCTGGGTGGACTGGCTTTTGTTGAGTGCAACCTGGGCTACTTTCACCCGTTACCCTCTACCCCTAGTGACTTCCTGCCATGACCCTGGGGACGTGGAGCACAGCCGACGCCTCATATCTAACCCCAAATTTCCTGTGAGGGCCACCGTGCAGTATATCTGCGACCAGGGTTTTGTACTGACTGGTAGTGCCATCCTCACCTGCCATGACCGTCAAGCCAGCAGCCCCAAGTGGAGCGACCGGACCCCCAAGTGTCTCCGTAAGTGTCGAATGGGTAGGAGGGGAAGCCGCTGGTAGGAGACAAAAGATGCCACCTCTGGAGGCTAGGGACCGGGCACCCTCACTGGGCTCTGCCTGCTTTGCAGTTGAACAGCTCAAGCCATGCCACGGCCTCAGCGCCCCCGAGAACGGTGCCCACAGTCCTGAGAAACGGCTTCACCCAGCAGGGGCTACTGTCCACTTCTCATGTGCCCCTGGCTACGTGCTGAAGGGCCAGGCCAGCATCAAGTGTGTGCCCGGGCACCCTTCACATTGGAGTGACCCCCCACCCATCTGTAGGGCTGGTGAGTGTTCTGCCACCCTCAGAACTCCTGTCTGTCCTGGGGCGCCTGGGTGGCACAGTCGGTTGAATGTCTGACTCTTCATTTTGGCTCAGGTTGTGATCTTAGTGTTGTGGGATCAGGCCCTGTGTCGGGCTCTGAGCTCAGCATGAAGTCTGCTTATCATTCTCTCTCCCTCTCCCTCTGCCCCTCCCACTTATGCGCGCGCTCTCTCGCGCTCTCTCTCAAATAAATAAATCTTTAAAAAAAAAAAAAAAAGAAAAGAAAAAGAAATTCTGCCTGTCCCACAGGGCTGCTGTAGCAAATATGCCAAGTGTTGAGAACCAGAACCCACTGCCCATGCCCCCTTCATGTCACCCTTATTCTCTCCAGTTTCTGCCAGATCCTTCTGACCTGGTGACACCAAGACAAATGCCGGGGTGGGCTCTCCTTGGATAAATCCTTCCCATGATCAGTCTACTCCCTGCCTTAGTGGTTTGGCCCATTGGTCTCACCTCTGCCCTTGGCCCTCCCCTCTTGTTCCAGCCTCTCTGGATGGGTTCTACAGCGGCCGCAGCCTGGATGGTGAGCCCCCCCTTGAGGGCCAGGGAAATAGTCTCCCTGCCCCTGGCTCTCACAGCTCCCAGGCCATGGGTTCCCCAAGAAGGGAGGGCAGAGAAAGAGAGAGGTCTGGGACCAGCAGAGCAAAAGTTCCTTTCCCTACCCCCAGCTAGCTAGAGGGAGCTGGTACCTGGATTCTCCTGGGCAGAGGTGAGGACAGATATGGGCTCTGGGTCACAGGGACTTCTGTCCCAATCCCACCCACTGTGTTTTCAGTTGCCAAGGCACCTGCTGCCTCCAGCACCCTGGATGCTGCCCACATTGCAGCCGCCATTTTCTTGCCACTGGTGGTGATGGCGCTCTTGGTGGGAGGTGTGTGCCTCTACTTCTCTAGGTGAGTCCAGTTCCCTTCCTGCCCTACATACCTGACTCACTCCTGCCCAGCACTTTTAACTTACAGGCTTCTCCATCCCACAGGCTCCAGGGGAAAAGCCCCCCCCTGCGGCTGCCCCGGACACGACCCCGCCCCTATGACCGCATTACTGTGGAGTCAGCATTTGACAATCCAACTTATGAGATTGGAGTAAGTACCCATCCCATTCTTCGCACCCTATCCAGGACGTAATTCTATGCTCCCTTGGGCGGGTACCCCTGAGGGTCCCTCCAAGCCCTCTAATTCTTTCCCTTTTTCCTGGGAAGGTGGATTATGGGCTGGCAAACCTTATACAAGTTTCCAACTCCCAGCAGTCTCTTTACTTTGCAGGAGACGAAAGAATATGAAGTCTCCATCTAGGTGGGGGCAGCTTGGAAAAGCCAGCTCAGCCCAGCATCACAGCCCAGCAGCAGAGTTTGCAGCTTCCTTCTGCCCCTACACCTCCTGTACATACCATCTGGGAAGAGACGCCACCAATCCCTCAAGAAGTTGTGCCCTCTCCCACCTGCAATGCCCACCAGGGCCTATTTTCTTGGTACCACTGCCCACATAGGGCCCTTCCTTGGGTTCAAGTCAGGGGGCATTTGCCTCTGGGCAGAGCACAGCTGGAGCACGTGCATTAAGAACCAGCATTCTCCTGACCCCTCTTCATCCCCTGGACCTCTAGCCTGGAATTCACAAGCAGAGGAAGAGCACCTTTCTCCAGGTTGACCACCATCCAGCCTGGCATGTGGCACCCTGCAGCCGGGTGAACTTGATGGTGGTGGAAACGGCACCAGGGTGCTCCTCACGGGGCCATCACCAGTGGCCAAAGCTGCTGTCAACAGTGACCTCAGAGTACTCCTGGCCCACTGACATCAGCCCCTTGGGGAGGTCTCTAGTCCTTCTCTAAGGCCCCAGGAATGGACAGTTCTGCTTCCTGGAGGCAATAATTCTAAGGAACCCTAAGGGGTTTAGGGACCCTACCCCAAGCTCAGGTTGGGTTTCCCTAGGCACTCATGCTCCACACCAAAGCAGGACACCCCGTTGCTGCCCTGGCAGCCCGACATGCCAGGGAGAGGGAGACCTTCCCCTGATGTTGATCTGGCTTTACAAACATCTTCGTTCCCACTAGTCCCTCCCCCAACCCCAGGCACTCACCAGTCACCCCTCCTGGTCACTGGGTTTTGGGATAAGGGGAGTGGGCAGGCATATTCTGGAGAGGAGCAGAGGTCCACGGGCCCAGGAATTTGGCATGGAACAGGGGGTTAGAGACCCAGAGAGAGACCCAGGAGTTGGCTACAGGCCATTTTGTACATGTAATGTATTATATGGGGTCTGGGCTCCATCCAGAGAACAATCTTCTATTTCTGTTGTTTCCTTATTAAAACGGTGTTTTTGGAGAAAAAAAAAAAAACAAGCCATGACCAGGTAGATGGTGCTTTCTTGGAGGGAAGGGAGGTGGGAAATAAATGGGACGTGGATTTCAAGACCAGAAGGCATGCTGGATCCACCAAATGATTACTCCCACATTTCATCCAAAACAAGTTACAGGCAGGCGCTTCAGGGACTACTGACCCAACAAGCTCAGTGCAACAGACGGCAGGTGAAGTAAGAGGCCCCAGTGGCTGGCCCACAGGGGTGTGGAAGCCCAGGAACCCAACTGCTCATCTACCCCAATGCTTCCTTTCTTTCTTTTTGCTAGGTCCAGTACTACAGGCTGGCACACTCCCAAGCCCCTCTTCAATGCCACTGTATTGTTGACAAGGCCCAGGAAGCCTGATGCCTCACTCCTTCCCTTTCTTTGCCAGCTAGCAAGGTTTAGGAAACTGGAATAAGAATCAGAGACTGAACCCAGATCCAGACTATCAGGAGGAGGGGCAATGCAGCTTAGGGTAGGGACCTGGCTCATATTTTAGCAAAAGCCCTATCCCTGGGCTCCAGAAAGAAGTTGGCTGGAGAGGATCTGCTTAAGCTTGCCGTGTTTGGTCTCTTGCAGCCCCAATGCCCCTTCCCTATAGCTCCCAGACACCTCCTGAGATGAAAGTCTTAGCTCAGCTTTGGCCCCCAGCATGCACATCCAAGCTTAGAGGTGCACTCTTCGTGGCAGCTCTCCAGAGTAAGAGCAAGAGACAGGCGATGGAGTTATGGACACTCAAAAGCCAGAAGACAAAATCCCTGAAAGAAATAATGGCAGCCTCCAGCACGTTCTACTTCCACAGTCTTCCAAAAGAGAGGTCCTGATCATTCATGGCTGCCCACCTCCTGGCTCTACCACAGGCCACCTTGAAGGCTGGAGAAGCTCCCGTCCATGTAGAGTGCAGTGCCTATATTAGCCACAAGAGGTCACTTCAGAAGACATCTGTATCCCACCTGCTAGCTCTCCTCAATCCCCTTGAACAACCAGGACTGGAGCTCTCCAAGGTGGCACCAACTTCCGACTGCTGGGCTGACCTCCCCCTCCAAGTTCTAAAAGGAAGGTGTGTAGAGTGATTAGTTCCCCTGGCACTTGTCAACAGAGCCAAGTATTATTTCTCTCATTAGCCCACCACCTGTTCCTGTTCTCCACTGAAAATTATGATGTTGATCAAAGCAAAGCGTTACTCATTGGGCATAGGCCAATGAACTACTTATCTGCCCCATAATGCTTTCAGGTCGACACAGCAGCGCAGCTGGATCCTGAGCAGTAAGAAGCCAGTGAGAGACAGTACATGTGCTTCCAACTTCTGAGGGCCTGTGGCATGAAACAAAACCTCAGAGGAGATGACGTCTGGCCACTTTCATACAACTAGCACAGCCCTACTCTCTCTGTAGGCCGCCTCGCTGGTCCACAACCACTAGGATTTTTTGTTTGCTGAGGCTGGTAGAGGGCAGAAAATGGCCAATCTACATGACACCTACACACACACACACACACACACACACACACACACACAGACGGATAAGGCCCATGACCTTATCATTCTTCCTAGGCACCAAGAGGATCATCAGAAAAGTCAGAAAAACAGAAAACTAAGACCACACACTGACATCCCCACCCTATCTAACTCATCCTCCTTAGTATCCCAAAAGAAGCAGCAGCAACAACTCCTCACAGACAGTTAACCTGGTGTAGTGGAAAGTGCCCTGGCCTGGGAATCAAATCTGTTTCATTCACCGATCTGCCATAAATTCACTATGTGAACTAGGCAAGTCACCACTCCTCTCTATGCATCTGGAAAAGAGATTAACATAGATGGTCTTTAACCCCTTTCCGGTTTTATCCTTCGGCAAATGCTAAGTACACCTTAACGATCACAGGTGAGCAGGACTCAACTACCCGGCAACAATGCCAACTAAACGCCTAGTGGCAGGCACAGTGATGCTATTCCCTTCTCCACCTCTTCACCTGCAGTCAGTCAAGAGATAATGGGCCATCTCTGAAAACGATAACAAGGGCGGGGGCGGGGGCGGGGACCGGGGCCGTGAGGGAAGCCCAGAATTCGAGGTGAGACCTTCAGACTACAAATCCCAGCATACAGCACTGCAGCTCTCGAAAGTATCCCTTCCTGGCGACAAATCTCTCATCCGCGGGCCCATCCCACCATACAGTGCATACCATGCACACGGAACTACGGCTCCCACAACCCACCAGATCCCTCGCGATTCTTGCTCCCAGGGTGCAATGCGCTCTCGTTAGCCCTTTGGACCTCTTGCGCATTGCAAACTGGGAGTTGAAGTCCACTATAGGCAGGTAGCTGGGCGTTGTCAGCGTTACTACTCTTCGCTGTTGGTTTCTTCTGGAGCCGATCTCAGGGACAGTGATCGAGAGAGAGTAGTAATGGGCCAGCGAAACTCTCCATGGTGTCATCATTACGCAAGGCAGGGATGCTGAGGCTAAAATTAACTGTCGGGAGCGGGAGGGTAGTGCGAACAGCAGCCATCCAACCCGACACCAAAAAAATAGTTTTCCGTCGCGATGGCTTTTCTTTTCTCTTTACCAATATGGCGCCTAGTTTAGCCACACCTGACGCTGGGAACCAAACGATCCAGTACAATATCCCTAGGAATACTGCTGTCACCGACAGCCTGCCAGCTCCAGCCAACACCACACCTCGCTCCTTCCTGTTCTTGTCTGAGGACTCCAAGGACATGGTAGTCTATATCCCATTACCAAAATGGCGAAAGTAGAAGCATTCTTATTAAGGCCTGCAGGTGACAATACGCTTGCGCGGATGGCGGCTGTGTTGTGGGGCGGGGGGGGGGCATTCCCAACACGCCTGCGCAGAAGCAGAGTCTTCTTGGTTTATACACAAACACCAATGGATGAAGAGCCCCCATATTCCTGCGGCTGCGCCGTGACCCTTAGAAAGTCTCCCAGGCGCCTGCGCGAGACCTCAGGTCCCGCCCCCTTATCTTAGTACGCTGGCGCAAGGCGGAAAGGCGGGGCTTCGGCGCTCCAGACGAATGCCAGCGCGGCTGCGCGCTGGGGGGTACCCCCTCACTGCGGCTGCGCGGGAGCCCGGCCGCCGGCTGTCACTGCGGTTGCGCACGGCGAGCGGCGATCCCGGGGCGCCTGCGCGGGTGGCTTTGCGGGCGCTCGCGGTAAGTTTGCGCCAAGTGCGCGGCAGCCGGGACGCAGACGGCGGCGGCGGCGAGAGGCGGAGCTCGGGGACCACCCCCCATCACCCTCCCCGCAGTCACCTCACGTACCACAACCTCACCTAACCTCTCACCCCCCCCTCCGATCCCCCCAACCCCGGGATGGCAGCGCCCGCCAGCCTTCCCGGCCGGACCAACGGTCGCCAGCGCCGGCTTTAGCCTGTGGGACTAGGCCCCGCCGAGGCCTGACCCCCGGAGCCGGGACCCACCGTGCAGCCAGCCGCCGGGCCGGGGCTGAGGGGCCTCTCCCCCCTCACGGCAACCCCCGCCTCCCCCCTCCCCCCGGGGTTGGGGGGGCCGGAGCAGAGAGCGCCCAGCCCGGGAGGTGGATGAATGTGGGAGAAAATGGAGACCAAGACGATCGTGTACGACTTGGACACGTCGGGGGGGCTGATGGAGGTAAGAGTGGCCCTCCTCATCCCCTTCCCCCAGCGCCGGGAGTGAACCTCCGCCCTCCGCCCCCCGCCCCACAAAGCCGGTCCTGAGCTCCCAGCGCTAAAGGGCCGGGGGAGGGGGGGCTTCTTCCTCACCCAGACTCTCCCTCCCTTCTTTGCAATTCGAGGGGCTGAGCTCAGCCTCCGAGGACATTTGCAGCAGTTTCACCTACCCGCCGCCCTGGATTCGCTCTCCCGAGGCACCAGCCCACTCCATGTCGTTGCACCGGCGGGCCTCCCCACCCCCTTCTTGTCGGCCCCTTTGTGCTTCCCCCAGCACGTCCGGGTACCGGGTTTCAGGCCTCTCCAGAGCCTGGCTTTGGAGTCCCCCACTGTCCATACAAGGAAGTGGCGAGAAGGGAACCGCGCACCCTCTCCCCATCCCCCTACCCTGATCCTCCCCATTTGGAAGAAGCTGTTCTCGTTGTTGTGCTGCAGGAACGCTGTTAGGGTGGGCTCCCCCCCGGTTCCGGGGGCTGAGAGGTTCTGGGAGCAGCTTGGATGGGAGGAAGAAGGACAAAAGGGGGGAGAGGGGTGGGTGACGGAGAAGCCTTGCCGGGGGGGCGACGGACCGCCCGGGAGCTCCGAGTGTGCACACACGCCGTTTGTATGTGTGTGCAGCAAATCCAAGCTCTGCTGGCTCCCCCCAAGACGGACGAGGCAGAAAAGCGGAGTCGGAAGCCTGAAAAAGAGCCCCGGAGAAGCGGCAGGGCCACCAACCACGACAGCTGCGATAGCTGCAAAGAAGGTGGGGATCTCCTGTGCTGTGACCACTGCCCGGCCGCCTTCCACCTCCAGTGCTGGTAAGGTCTGGGGACCCCTTTGGAGCTCCTTGGCGGACCCTTCTCGGCACATTCCTTCACCCGGCCTACCCCTGGCTGCCGAAATAACGGGAGCTTTCTGCCGCTAGCTGAGTTTCTGCAGCGGCTGGGGCGAGCGCCTCCCCGCCCCCAGGTGTCTGCCGGGATCTGGCCGTTTTGGGGGGGGAGGAGCAGCAGTGGGTCCGGACCCCGAGGTGGGGGTTGGGACGAGTGAGGAGTGCCCCATCTGGGATTGGAAGGCTCTGGGGGACAGAGCCGGCAGGGCACGGCCGGCGGTGGCGGGGGAGGAAGGGGAGGAGCTCTGGGCCCTGTGCCGCTCGTCTGCCCGCTCGCCCGCCGCCTTCGGGCTCCTGCCGGGCTGGGCTCTCCTGCGGGCGGGTACGCGGAGCCCTCGGCTGCCGGAGTTGGCCTGGTCCAGACCCAGGGGGCTGGACACCCGGGCGCTCGCGGCTGTGGAAGAAATCATGGAGGGTGTCTCTCGAGTCCGCCTCTTCTGTGCTTCTCTGTTTACAATATGGCGACCTGCCTTTAAATTATATTTTTATTCTCAGCGCCATTTTGGCTGCATATATGATTTGCAAACGTCTCCCGGGGAACGGTGGGGGTAGAGGCTCGGAGTCCTTTCTGCAGAAGCTCCTCAGGGACCAGGGCTAGGATCTCGCCGCTTTGGTCCCCTTTCTCTGGCTCCGCTTGCCCCCTGTTGCCTCTCGGAGCTGCCTCCCTCTCTCCCTCCCCTCCCCGCGCTGCCGCCTCTTAGGAAATCGGGCCGGGTTAGACAATTAAAATTGCCCTTGGGCGCCGATTTCGCTTCTCCGCTGCGGATCAGCGAGCCCTTCGCGGCAAAATTCTTTGCTGCCGGGGCAGGATTGTGTGCGGTTAGCTCCGCGAGGGCATTTTTAAGGAGCAGAGAGCTGGAAAGCTCTGTGCTTCCCTCCACCCACATCCCCCCCCCCTTGCTGAAAGCGAGAGGAGGGGAGAGACCGGAGAGAGAGAGGGAGGGACCTGGGTTGATCGCCCGCTGCGTGATCCTCAGCAGCTCAGCCCAGAACAATCCGGCCAGGAAGAGTTTAAACTCCAGCTTCTGCCTGGAGAAACCATCTCTGCCCTCCACAAAAATCCCACATCTGCCCAGGGAACCCAGATGCGTCGTGTTCTGATGGGTCTTGTTCTGTTGTTCAGCAACAGTTGACTGAGGCAGGCATTTGTGAGAGCGGGAAAGAGCGGGGCTTCTATTTGTTCCCACCCGTTTTTGATGTTGCTTTTTTTCTTTCTTTTTTTTTTTTAGTCCACTGTTTAAAAAAGAAAAAGTGAGGTTTTCCTTAAGCTCTCTACACTGTTCCATTGACATCCCGTCTCTTGGTTTGTGGACTAGTGCCTACTGTATATTTGTATTAATTGCAGATTTTGGAACACTTATTAGACAGATGACTGATACTGGGCAAATTAAGTCTGTGGTCAGAAGTTATGTAGGAAGCTCCCATTACCATTCCCCAGATACTTTTGCCCAGGAGGGCACCCCATCTGGGCTTGTAATGTTGCAGGGACAAAAATGGTTATCCTTGAGGAACCTTTGTTGTCGGTTTTAAATTTTTTACTATGAAGTGACTAATACCAACAGGAAAGTTCTGTGGTTTTTAGCCTTTGCTTCCTGTAAGGTGTAATCCACCTGGAGAAAATATCTCTGGTCAAGTTTCCCCATGCTGTTCTTGAGCAAGGAAGAGATTTGTACCTGGATGTGCTATGTTGCTTATCAGTTTTTTCCCTGTTGCTTACATTTTTTATTGTGCTTGTTTGATACACATACTTGGACTGAATTGTAGACTTCTTGGCTGAAAATGTCAGTGTTTCACCTCGAGGATGAAGCTAGGGTTAGTTACCAACAATGGTGACTTCTGCATTGAGAATTTTATAAGCTCTTTATGATCTTTAGCCTCCGTGTTTAGTAAAGCTGAGATTATTAGAAACTTCAGGTATGGAAAAAGTGTGCTGTTTGGCCTGAGTTTGGGCTTCAAGCTCTGGATCTTCTAATTAGATGAGTGTAAGTCTTGTCAAGTTGTAACAATTAACAGTTTCTACTTCAGCTAGGAGAGAGGGAGGTACTTGTAGCTGTTGGTGAGACTCAGACTTGCCCAGACTGTGCATTTCATTGAATACTTTTTTTTTTCCTTTCTTTTTTTAAGACCATGAATGGGAACTGGTAATCAGAGATTTGAGGATACTAGTAAGTGAGGCAGGGCTTGTTTTACATCTCCAATTCCCTCTTTGAAGATGCCCGTACTGAAGGTGCCATTGGCTTATCTGAGTTGTTATATAAATTACAAAACATTCTAGATACTCGTACAAAGGCAGGAAGCCCTCCTTCAAATGAGGCTTATCCCACTTTCCTGACTTCTGTTCCACACTTCCCAGCACAAGTGAAGTACATCATTAACCGTCTCCACCAGAGTCGTCAGGTCAGGCAGTTGACAGTCTCAGACAGTTTTGATTCCTGAGTGTCCTGGCTTTAATTCATGCCATTACTGATTACTTGTGCTGTGTGGGAGTGCAGTTAGGTGTGGCTATATTTTCTCTTGCTTCCCCTTTTAAGTGGCTAAAACCAGATTACAGTTGACCCTTGAACAATGCTGGGGGCTTAGGGACACCAACCCCCATGCAGCCAAAAATCAACATAACTTTTGATTCTTCAAAAACTTAACTACTGATAACCTACTATTGACCAGAAGCCTTACCAGTAACGTAAACAGTCAGTTAACACATATTTTGCATGTTATGTTGTATTCTTATAACAGAGTAAGCTAGAGAAAAGAAAATGTTAAGGAAATCAGAAAGAGAGAAGATACACTTACAGTACCATACTATAAAAAGTCCACATAGAAGAGGACCTGCAGTTCAAACCCATGTTTTCCAAGGGTCAGCTGTATTTAGATAAGCGTAGTAATGGTAATTTTCCTTATGTACAGAATGTGCGAGAGTGAAGACGAAGGTTTTGCAAACCCTGTTGATCATAACTGTAGTGCTGCTGTGGGTCTTCATTGAAAGTTCTCTGAGACAAGTCCTTTTTCAGTCTCTAGTGTGCCTTGCCAGCTTGCCTCACAGTGAGCGAGATCTAATAAAATGTTCCAGAAGTGATTCTAGGCAAACTTTACCTCCTGGGCTTAGTGACATAGTCATAACCACAGGGGATTTTTCTAAGATAAACTACTGTAGGAAATGACTGGTCAGATAAACTGTTTAATTGTCTTGTCTTTTCTCAGGGGCCAGTGCTGTGTATGAGGAACCATTCTCTCTTCCCAATTAGACTGGGAGCCCTATTTCTGGGTTCTCAGTAATGATCCTTTGGGTGAGGGAATGAATTGTCCTGTGCTCGGTACCATGACCTCGCTGAAGAATTAAACTTAAGGAGGCGATTTTTTTGTTTTTGTTTAAGTCATAGTGTAATCATTTTATCTAGGTTTAACTGGTTTATCAGTTATTCGGAGTGGTAGTAGGGGTTATTTTAAACCTGCCCCAGGAGAACTGGAGAGAGATATATTTTTCAGTGTTTTCTGGTGAACCTGACCCCTCTCATAATTGTCATGCCGTTAGTTGAACTTTGAAAACACTGGTCTCCGTGGATTGGTCCCTAAAAATTGGTTTTAAAAAATTAGAATAACTGGTGGCGCTTTCATTGCCACTGACCCATCTTTCTGTTTGAAATGGATTGAATTGTTCTCACCGATAAAGTGAACACCCTAGGCCATCGGTAACAAGGCCAACTGGAAACGACGTTTTTCTCTGATTGCTTTCTCGTGGCGTTTTGCTCCAAACGGACTGAGGGACCGAAACGGTCTGATTGAGAAGTGCGCCTACCTCAGCAGACCTCAGCATGGTTGCTTCCCGTCAGACAGATTTCTGTAGCATTTGCCTCCGCATGTTATATTTGGAATTGTTGGCCGGCTTTCCTCTCTTTGGTGTTGGCAGCAAGATCCAAAATGAGGTTTTCGAAGAATGAGAGTAAAAAGGTCTCTGTGCACAGGCAAAACTAAGCTCAGCTTGGAGTTTTGCATATTTAATTTTCAGTGAGTCATAACAAGAAAGGTTTCACACATAGAGTAGAAAACTGCATTGCAGAAAATCTTTGCTGTTTGAACTTTTAAGAAGGTGATTTTTTTCTGATTTTGTTGTGTTTAGTTCCTCATTAGGAAAGTATTGGGCTAGTGCTGAATTAAAATACATTTATTTTAACGTTATCTTATGAATCTATTGTTTCTGACATTGTAAGTGCTTGGAAACCTGGCACTGAAGAACTGGAGGGGTCGGCACCTGGACTTCCTCCCCTCACCCTGCCTCCTTAGTGGTAAAATGATTGAACAGTAAACAAACCTAATTTGGTTTTATGTGTATTTTATTTATTTATTTTTGTATTTGCTGCATTGCATTGGAATCTGGGTGTGTATTATTGTTTTTAAATGTTCCACTCAAACAGGGAGGGTCCAATAACATTCAGCTTTAGCGCAATTTCACATGCATGCTTTGTAAACTTTATGTGGGGCTCGGGGGCTAATTGTGGGAGGAGTGCTTTGGTTCAGTGATATAAGGATAATCACCGTTTAAAAATAATAATAATATTTAGTATGAAATGTACTCAAAAATGGGTGTGACCTAGGCGGCTTTGGTTAAGAAAGGAAGCATCAGAAATTTTTTAAAGTGGAAGAGGAGGTAACGCTCCTCAAAGGTGACAGTGTTTGTGTGGCCTAAGGCAAGGACTTCGCAGCAGTACCGTTGTGGGAGATCTTTCCTTTGGAGCCTGTCCCCAAATTAATTACCATACTCAGTGAAAGGTAGGATGCAGTTGTAATCTCATAAGGCTCTCGAAGTACTTTACAGATGGGCTCCACTAAAACATTAGGACCTCTTCTAGGCTTTGTAAATGACTAGTGTATTTTTTACGTTTGAAATCGTGTAAAAGACGAATTTAGGTACTGCCTTCATTTATATCTGGAGATGGGATTCATATTGATCTGTTTTAAATTCTTAAATGTGTCTCCAAGAGAATTTTTTTTAAGCCAAATCATAAAATACAGACAAATAAATTGTGTAATTTGAACTAAAAAGGGATCCAAATAGTCACTACTGTGTGTTGAATGAGACACTGGTTTTTATTAAGCTCTGAGCGAAAGGACAAGTGATACTCAAAAGGGCTCCGTGAGTTTTCAAGATTCACCCTTGTAGGATTTATCAGTACTTATTCCCTTTTTGTAGCTGAATACTATTCCGTATATGGATATACCACATTTTTGTCTGTCCATTTATCAGTTAATGCACATTTGAGGTTTTTTTTCTAGTTTTTGCTGTTGTGAATAATGATGCTGTACACGTTTGTGTGCAAGTTTTGTGTGGACGTCTGTTTTCATTTCTCTTGGTTGTATACCCAGGAACAGAATTGCTGGGTCACAGGGTAATTCATGTTTAATTTTTTTTTTCTTTTCTAAAATTTTATCTATTTATTTGGGAGACAGAGATAGCAAGAGAGAGCATGAGTGGGGGGGCACAGAGGGAGAAGGAGAAGCAGACTCCCTGCTGAACAGAAACACCCCCCCCCCCAGTGCAGGGGCTCCATCTCATGACCCAAGCTGAAGGCAGATGCTTAACCAACTGAGCCACCCAGGCGCCCCCATGTTTAACCTTTGAAGAACTGCCAAATTGTTTTCCAAAGTGGCTGCACCATTTTGCATCCTCACCAATACATGAGGGTTCCAGTTTCTCCACATCCTTTCCAACACTTGTTATTATCTGTCTTCTTGATAAAAGCTATCCTATGGGCGGAAGTGCTATAGTTTTGATTTGCATTTCCCTAGTGGCTAATGATACCAAACATCTTTTCATGTGCTTATTGTCCATTTGTATATTTTCTTGGAGAAATGTCTATTTTGATCCTTTGTCCAGTTTTAATTGGGTTATTTGGTTTTTTTATTACCGAGTTGTAGGAGTTCCTTATATATTCTAGATAGCAAGTACTTGGTCAGATATATGATTTTCAGGTATTTTCTTCCATTCTGTGGGTTGTCTTTTTACTCACCCTTTTTATTTTTTAATTTTTGAGTCTTACCTAGGAGAAAGGTAGTTGATTTAAGCACACTTTAATGCCTGTGCCTATTTTACCAATGTAATGACAGTGACTGAAAGTTATCTTCTGTGAACTCCAGTCAGGATGTATATCTCATTAGAGAGAACCTTACAGTGTGATTTGTGTTCCAACTTTTCTGAGTGATCCATCTTAGTAAAGAAGTCTAAGGCTAGAGGTTAACCTTAGAAAAAACTTTAAAAAATCTACCACCTGCCTTAAGGGCAGGTTGCCCACCAGACACCCCCCAGCCACAATAGAAATTTTTTGTGTATAGAAATTTCTCCTGGGGCGCCTGGGTGGCACAGCGGTTAAGCATCTGCCTTCGGCTCAGGGCGTGATCCCGGCGTTGTGGGATCGAGCCCCACATCAGGCTCCTCCGCTATGAGCCTGCTTCTTCCTCTCCCACTCCCCCTGCTTGTGTTCCCTCTCTCACTGGCTGTCTCTCTCTGTCGAATAAATAAAATCTTTTTAAAAAAAAATCCCTCCTCTAAAAAAAAAAAAAAAACTCTCATATTTGTGAGGCTCCTAGTTTAAGGAGGAAGATTTTCATTTTCTCAGTTTGATTGGTAACACCTTGGGGTAGAAATAACTCCAGGTCAATTGAGCTGTTTCTTGAACTCAGTTAACAAGAACAAAAATTGTTTGTACATTGTAGTGAACTCACCTCTTTATATGTGTCCTTATGTAAGCTCAGATAACAATAAATAGGGAGCCAGGGTACAGAGAGTATTTGCCTGAAGGTTTTATATAGCTTATAAAAAGAAACCGTCTGTTTTGATACACCCCCCCCCAGAAGATTTTTGCTGCCTAGAAATGCAGACGCCATGCTTCTTAACAGAAATGGGTACATCTTTTATCCTACAAGCAATAGGGCAGTAGAAAACAGATGAAGCTGAATGTTGTCTGCTTTTGGTCATGCGGAAGAGTGTTGAAATCTATCTCTGAACCTTCTTGTCTCACCCCCAGCACATGCACAGTTCCTTGGGTGTATAGTTAAGCAGGCTGCCCTAGTAGAAGATTCTGGTTGGGGTTGTGATGGTTATATTATTATGATAATGCAGCACAGGCTCCTGGAAACTCATTCCTATTTTAAGGTGCCAGAGTTTTAAGTCACCAGAGCATGGGAGGAGGTTTGTTTCCCCACCTCTGCTGTGCTCTTCCTTTGACTTAAGAGTCCCCAGGGAGTACAGACATGGCCAGCTGCGTTGCCATTCAATGAGTGACACTTATAAGAGCACCTCCGCATAATGCTAGCCTCCCAAGAGATGGGACAGGAGTACAGCTGTCCCCCTGCCAGTTTCCTGAAAGAGGAGGACATTGTATTCAGTGCAAGTCCTAGACCAAATTTCAGAAAGGCACTTCGGTGTTGCGGATTTGTCACCATGCCCAGGACACATGCACAGGTCACTAGCTGACTGCTTTTCCCATGACTTGAGAGCAGTTAAGAAGAATAAGAAGGTGACTCCTTTTTCTGCCTGCCGTTTATAGATGTCACAGGCTTCATTCTTTAAGTCTAATATTATTTCTGAATCTAGGTCTCAGCAAATAAGAATAAAGATGAAGTTTTAGCACATTTGCATGGGAGGTGGAAGACACTGAGGGGTACAGTAGACACCGATAAAAGGAGAAATCATTGCTTTTTGGCCCATCAGCAAAAATGAACTTGTCTACTATCTAGAGCTGTTGTTGAATTTACAGTACGCAGATTCCAAGTACACCTTACAGATTGATGACGTTTCAGGTAATATGAAACCTGACGCATTCAAAAAGCTACTTTCCTTTTTGCAACTATGTACTGAATGCTCACTAAACTCCTTGAAATCCATGGGCTGACCCGTTTCCTGTGCTCAGTGCTGCGTAATACCTAGTGGTATTACAAATGAGAGATAAGCAAAGATAAGCACTAGTTGGGGAACAGAACTGTCTGCTTCTGCCACGGAGATGGTACCTTTGTTAACACACACACAGTCACTAGTCCCTTTCCCCTAATTATGTTTCCTGTATGTTAATAGCATTGGTGTTTAGTCTTTGCCCTTACCCTGTTTTCTGACAAACTGTACAGGATATATCTCCCAGGAAATGTTTCCCAGTCTTGAAAGAACAAAAGACAGAGCGTGTAACAGCAGGGCGGGGAGTCCATGCCCAAACCTAGTGTCAGTCTTTCCCACTGATTTGGGCCCTGCGTGAGGCTCTTTTTGAAATAAGCCTGAGTGAGCAAGAGAGGACTCTCCGCAGGGTTTGGATCTGACCATAGCCCAAAGACATCACTTCACCACCAGGCTAGGCAAGGGTGAGGGAACCTCTCAGAATTACTAGCAAGCTTGAGTTTCAGGGTGGAACCCTGTTTGTAGCAGCACAAACACATTGCCGACTTCTATCCAGCTGTGATCCTCAGACGGATATTAAATATTTTTCTCCTGTCTGCATTTGTGCAGAGAACAGAGCAGAGAAGCTAATGAATGCTTAGAACTCTTAAGTGATTGTAGATAAGTCTCCTCATTACAAAACCAGGCAGTGAGGAGCTACTCTTGTTCTTTACACCAGCCTGGGCTCCTGTGATGAGCTGGGAGCTTTTTAATTCCCACTTTTCGCTGAACCATCAGAGTTCCACTGATTCTTGGTTCTAGTGAAGCTCTGGAAATATTAGTGGGAAATTCTGCAGTGAACTTTTTCAGTTGACAGTCATCAGTTATTGGTCAAAATGCATTATGAAAATTAGACTCCGTTAATTTCATTAAATGTGTCTAAACCTATGCCTTTTCCTAGTTCTTTTTATACATAGATTAGTTATATTCAACTTTCCTTGATCTTGCTTGCCATTTTTTGAAAGAGCATCTTTTTTTTTTTTTTAAGATTTTATTTATTTATTTGACAGAGAGACAGCCAGCGAGAGAGGGAACACAAGCAGGGGTAGTGGGAGAGGAAGGAGCAGGCTCCCAGCGGAGGAGCCTGATGCGGGGCTCGATCCCAGAATGCCGGGATCACGCCCTGAGCCGAGGGCAAACGCTTAACGACTTCGCTACCCAGGCGCCCCTAAATGTAGGGAGAATTCTGTCACTGATTCTGGCCTTTTGATAGACATTGTTTTGCTTTATTGTTTTTGGTTTTTTTAATCCTTTCTTTGTAGTCCGTGGTTTTGCCTGGCTTAGACGACACTTAGCCATTCTGGTTTAACTTACTTCTTAAAACACCTAATTCGTCAGACATCTTTGACTGCAGGCTTCGGTTTGTTGGTGTTGAAGTAGCTGAATGGTAAGAAAAGTATCTGCAGTTTAGTTAAGTTGTGGGAAAGAGCTTATGTCCAGGGCTTGAATGGTTGCTGCATATAAGCTTTCCTCAAATCTTACCACTTGTGTGCACACATTCAGGCCTTTAAGGTGATCATTCTTTGGTTAGGAATCATCTGAGAGAAAAGTGGGCCAAAGGGAAAAAATTATGGTGCTCTGTCTCTGAGAAGTATGTTCACCTCCTAAATAGGTCACCGGGGGTATAACTGGAAGGCTTCAGAAGCCCAAGTCAGCGCTCAGCTGTGGCGTCAAACCACGACAGCATAGTTTGACAATATGCCCAGGAGATTACTTCAATCGTGTAGAGTGGGGAGCTTTGAGGTTTATGAGTAAAATGGGGTTTATGAGTGAAAAGGAGGAGGGAATAGGCCCTATGCTGTTTTGGTGCAAATAATAGCATTATTCTTTATCTTTCCTTTTTTTAAGAAGACCCTGTCAGAGGAGGGTAAATGGAGCAGAAACCCTCCTTAGCACCTGGGTCTTAAGTAGAAACCTGCTCTCTCTGTATTTAGTTGGATTTCAAATAAAGACATTGTTAGTGTTTGTTTTTTAAGATTTTATTCATTTACGTGAGAGAGAGAACACAAGAGGGGAGAGGACTAGAGGGAGAAGCAGACTCCCACTGAGCAGGGAACTCGACGTGGGTTCCATCCCAGGACCCCAGGATCATGACCTGAGCCGAAGGCAGCCACTTAACCAACTGAGCCACCCAGGCGCCCCAAGACATTGTTAGTGTTTTTTTGTTTTCCCAGCCTTTATAGAATTTTAGGTCCAGTATCTTTAAGATATGAACTGATCCAGATTTCCTGAGCTGCATATGCCAAAAAAAAAAAAAATGTCCTGGCTATTTCCTTGATTTGGCCACAGAACAGTACCCAGTTTTCCATACCTCTGAGACTCCTCTGGAATACACTGTTAGAATTGTTGATTCTTCTGTCCAAGGAAGAACATTCCCTAGGAACATCAGAAAGTGTCTGTTGAGGCCAGAATGTTGACTCTTCCAAAATAGGTGGGCTCCAACATCTACCAGGAGGTGAATGAATGAAGCCCATTTTTAAAATGTTTGCAGCCAGCTCGTTTCTCATCATGGAGAAGCCAAGATTTCCAGAATAGCCGAACTAATGATAGATAAGGCCCAATGGCACGCAGTCTCAGCTTGCAGAGAAGTAAGCAGAGGCAAACACCTGGTACAGCTGTTGGTGCTCTACCCTCTCACCCTCCTTTTGCCGCACTAGCTTATAACCCTGTTCACCAGGTGTCCCTTCGCTGGGAGGATGCCACAAGCCAGCTCTACATAGAAGGCAATGAAATTTGGGGGCACAGTCAGCTAGTCTGAAAGGATTGTATGCCTGTGGAAGTGACGCAACTCGCTAAGTTTCTCAATGGGGCATTTGTAATGGCCTGGCACTTCATTGGTCTCCTTGTTAACACTGTTACTGAGGCTTTGCATGAAAAAGCCGGCGGTCCTTGGACTTTTTTTATGTACTTTGTGGCATTAGTTGTATTTGAGTTAGTAGCTGGGATGAAGGAGGGTAAGGATGTAAGGTTCAGGGATCCCATGAACTTTCTGCTTTCATTTCCAGTATCTTTCAGTATGGCCATCTTCCCAGCCTTTGAAAGGTAGGCCATACTTGAAAATAAAAGCTGATCCCCATACAAGTGTCCAGAGGAAGCTGGCTATTTATGCTGGCATTTAAATTTCATTAGATTTTGTTTCTCAAAACATAAACCATTAAATTGGGGTATATTAATACAGCTTTTAAACTTTAAAATATATTTTTTTTAAAAAATAAAAGATATATATATATTTTTTAATTTATTTATTCGACAGAGATAGAGACAGCCAGAGAGAGAGGGAACACAAGCAGGGGGAGTGGGAGAGGAAGAAGCAGGCTCACAGCTGAAGAACCTGATGTGGGGCTGGATCCCATAACGCCGGGATCACGCCCTGAGCCGAAGGCAGACGCTTAACCGCTGTGCTACCCAGGCGCCCCTAAAAGATATTTTTTAAATTAAATTTTACCTGGCATCTCTTCATTTTCCTAGAACAGAAGCTGGTTCCAGTTTATAAAAGGCTTGTTTTCTGTGCTCATAGATTCCTTTGTAGATCAAGATGGCTGCCAGGAGGCGGAGATGGGATGGTGGTCCTGTCAGTGATCACCTTCACTCCCATTCTGGCTAGTACCTCAGCTGGCCATAGTTCTGCAGCAGGGCTGGTCTGAGGGAGAGTAGGCCTGTTCTGAACATGTATTATCTTTTGCAGTCACTCTTACACCAATGCCATTAAATATAATTGCAGGATTTTTATCTGGTAGTGGACCTCAGATGGATGGATGAGACCCATGAACTGTGAAATTAAAAATCAAAACTGCTCAGTGCTATTGTTTGCTGGCTGAACACCCTGCCACCACCCAAAAAAGGGAGGAGACATCAGATGCGGGGAAGGGGCAGTGAAATCTTTCTTAGTCTGATATTTTAACTGAAACTACCATATATGGCTAGAGAGCTTCTGATCCTTGGAGAATGATGGGTTCTGACAGGAGTGACCCTAGCAGTTCATGCGACTGACCTCTTAAGAGAACCCGAGTGGAATGCTGTTGGTATATTGTGTACGGATATGCTGTCTGCACAGTGTTCCTGTTCAGTCTTTGTATTAAATAGAGTATTTTGTCACTCTAGGAAGAGAAAATAAAATGTCTTCTTTCTTAAATATTTTTCATCCGTTTTGTTTCCTTTTGTCCTAAGACACACACCAAAGCTTTTAATTTGGTTAAGTGATATTTCCATGTCTCCCAAGCTGCCTTTGGCTCAAGTTTTAAAATGTCAGTGTCACTTAGCTGGATAGACAGTTACAAGCCATACATCAGTAACCTAACATATTTTTTAAAAAATAAGTCAAGGGGCGCCTGGGTGGCACAGCGGTTAAGCGTCTGCCTTCGGCTCAGGGCGTGATCCCAGCATTATGGGATCGAGCCCCACGTCAGGCTCCTCTGCTGTGTGCCTGCTTCTTCCTCTCCCACTCCCCCTGCTTGTGTTCCCTCTCTTGCTGGCTGTCTCTCTCTCTCTGTCAAATAAATAAATAAAATCTTTAAAAAAAATAAAAATAAGTCAAGAGCCCAATACCATTTTTTTTCTCAGCACCATTTTTATCTGCATGTTGTAATGCAAAAAATAGGTCTGTGAAATCAAAGGCAGTCTTTCTGCTTCCCTGTCTCCCTCTCTTCCTCCAACTCTCCTCTCCTCCCTTTGTTCTCTTGTTCCCCTCCCCCTTCTCCCAGTTCCATATTGAAAAACTGCTTGCGCTGGATGGATAATTAACACAGAGCTGTGGAGCAACAGGTCCCGCTGGTGGCGGCTCAATCTGAAGGAAGTGTTGATGTCGTGCAGGGTCACGTGTATGAATAGGTGAGGGAGATGAGTGAGCTGAGACTCACATCAGCCACACTGGTGTAGGACTTGAAATAGATCCTCTTAATTAGAGAGCCAAGAACCATGACAACTAACATCTTCCACCTGCAGTGGTGGGCTGCAGCCTCATTAGTGAATGAAAGAGGCATTCTAAATTAAAACTGGACTTCATCCTTTGGCTGTGAGTTGGGATCATCTGGTTCTGGGCTTTAAATCTTTGACATGAGGAAGTCTGTCAACGCAGGCATTACAGTTAGCAGAGGGGTGTGTGTGTGTGTGTGTGTAGTTTTCTCTTCCATGACTCCAGAAATAGACCAATCTAGACACCCTCGTCAGCTACAGAGTCGAGTCATTTGGATTTGTTTATGAGAGTCTAGATGCTGGAGTCCTGCAGACGTTGGCTTCAGGAGTTTTGGTTTTGAAAAATTAATGCCGGGGCACCTGGGTGGCTAAGTCAGTTAAGTCAATCCCCATTCTCCCAAAGAGAATTAAAAAGAAAAAATTGTTGGGATGCCTGGCTGGCTCAATCAATAGAGCACGTGACTCTTGATCTCAGGGTTGTGAGTTCCAGCCCCATGTTGGGTGTAGAGATTACTTAAAAATAAAATCTTTAGGGGCGCCTGGGTGGCTCAATCGGTTAAATGACCGACTCTTAATTTCAGCTCAGGTCATGAGATCGAGCCCCACATTGGGCTCCGCACTCACCACAGGGTCTGCTTGAGATTCTCTCTCCCTCTGACTCCCCACTCTCACGCGCGCGCGCGCGCACACACACACACACGCTCTCCCTCTCTGTCTAAAACAAATAAATCTTTCTTAAAAAAAATTAATGCCTTTGACCAGCTTTCTAACTGGTTTGTGTACAGGTGTTACTGTTAACGGTTTACAGGCCCTGTCAGGCCTCACAGAGAGCCACACCAAACTCTGAAATGCATATCTTTGAGTTGTACAATCTCTGAGGATTCAAAGCTCTGTTGTTACAAACTGTTGTATAGCTAACGGAGTGTCTTTACAGTCAGGTAGTGGTTAAGCAGCAAGTTAGAAAGCAGTGAATAGTCACTTTCTGGCCAGGAATTGCAGGCCGGGGCTTTTTAACAAATGATCTGAGAGGAGACATCCACAGCAGGGAGGATGGATGGATATTCTGCAAAAGCTCTGCCCTCACAGGATGCTCTCTAAAGAGCTACCAGTTTTCCAAGACAAGCCAGCTCATGTACGTTCCAGGACTCACCTTCCTTTCTAGGACTTGGACAGATCTCAGAAGGAATCTAAAAGTTCATACTGTTGGGTTCTAGATGGACATGAAACACTCATTCCCAGGAAAATGTCCCCACTCCCAGAACTTTCCTTCTTTCATGTAGTTTTTTCAACATAACAGAAATACACCTGCTTCCAAAATTATACTTTCCTCTGGAACCCCTCGAGATCCTTAACTTCACTGTCTTTAAAGGATCACTGACTGAATTACCATTTGCTGTATAGTTAGGAATTATGGAAAGAGAGTCGGGAAAAGGCCACTGTCCCCTTCAGATATCAAGTAACCAAACTTCTCGGGCTCTTCACTGAGCCCAGCATCCGTGCACGGTGGAGTCTTACATAGGCCTTTATAGTAGCTGATTCAGTTTGTAGTTGATTGTATGTATTCTCATTGTCAACTGTCCTTTTCATGTTCTAGTCTGTGATCCCTGAGAGCAAAGACCTTGTCTGAAATCTCACCATTTAGCACATTGCCTACCATAAAATAATGAATCGTTCATTAAATGCTTGAGTGGACGAATGACTTTGATCCTCTCTCCCCAGAGGCTGTTTCTAGGTGGGGTAGATCATAACTCGTCTGCTTTGTGTCTTTGCTCAAGTGTGGTACCTCTAGCGTGGCTTTGGTTGGTTAGTAAGCAGTGGAACTCGGTAAATATTGACTGATGTAGAAGGAAATGCTCAGCCTTGAGGTTGAGGAATATACTTGGATGGGTGTTCCGCTGTGTCCCCCAGAGATAAGAGAACCACCAAAGTTTTTTACAAACAGCTGGGACTCGAGATTTGAAAGAGCCAGGAAACTGATTTGGGTTCTGATTCTGCAACTTCACTGGTTCTGTGGCTTTAGATAAGCCTGTGTCCTCACCTATATGATGGGAGTAAGAATTCTCACAGCGTGCTGGTGAAGATCAGATAAGAGCATCTGTGAAAACACTTGTGAACTGTTACACACTATGTAGATGCTACGTGAGGTTATCGCTCTGCTATTTCTAGGCTTTAGTGATTAGGAAGTATACTGATGTCTTTACAAGCAGCACTGGCTCATTATAGCGGCCTCATGGTTTTCACTGCTGAGCAGCGGAAACTCTGATAGAGCATTTCCAACATTACCTGACTTTCAACTTTTAATGATTTCCTTTTATAGAGAATGGCCCTCAGCACCTTGTCTTCATTGATGTATACATACGGGTAAGAGGGAGCTGAGACAAAGCCTTGTTTTCTTGACAGACATGCCATGATTTAAAGACTCTGGCATGCGTGTAATTGTTTCAGAGTTGCACACTAAACTTAAGGGAATGCCATTCTTACGGGGGAAAGAGCTTTGAGATGGGAAAGTCTTCAGGATGTGTCTGAGTGTCCTGAGGCTGCAGAATCGCCTTTCTCCCTGGAATCCTTTCCCTATTGGCAATATTTCTGATAAAGAACAAAACTAGTCTGTTCGCAGAACAGCCTCTTTCCAAACTAGTTCCTGAGTTTATTACTCCAAGAACAGTCTGTCTTTCCTGGATCCACTTCATGAAACCTTTTGCTCTAGATATTTGAGTTGAAAAACTGCCTTCTGAATATCTTGAAAGGAATTGCTAGGGCCAAAGAGGAAACATCGAGAAAGCTTTATGATGGGCAGTTCCTATATTCCTGCTGTACCTGTGCTGATCATTTTCTAAAAACATAGATTTTCCTGGAGACAGTACTCTGACTTCCCTGTGCTATTCTCTAAACTCACAGCCCTCATCACACACTTTCGGGCAGACAAGAAGAGCCTGTGCCTATAATCTAGAATTCTGAGCAATGAGTATTCTTAAACCTGGTATCTCTAAAAGTGATCCTTTAGAAACTAACCAGAAGCTACTTTTAAGAACCTTTTAATAAAAATTTTAAGCCAAATAAAAATTTGACCCCTGTGTTCAGAAAAAGAAATGAGAAATCAAATTGTTTAAAGAAGATTTAAATGAGTCAGGTGGGGTGGTTCAACGTGAAGTTCAGGTTTGCAAGTGTTAAGGTTTGCGAAGCTTATTGTTTTGTGACTTAGAAAACAAATTATTTCATGTGTGATTTAACCACCAAAACAAGTGCCTGCCCAACTGCATTGCTTTGCCTCATGACTTTGGAGGGGTATCTTCACTTCCTAGAAGCCCATTCTCTTAGGGTCCCTCAGTTCTTTAAAGCTGTATTGAGTACCTAGTATGTGGCAGGCATCTTGCAGAATGTGGAGGTACAAAGATAAATAAGGCATAGAGAAAGGGATTCAGGTACGTAGTAGTTTGAGTACAGCGTGGCACAGAAGTGCTGTAGGGAATCAGGGGCTGCCAGAGAAGGCTTCCTGGAGGGAATACCTGACGTGAGCCGCAGAACATAGAGTCCAGCAGGTGAAGGAATGAGGGAAGGCCCAGCTTTTGCGGTTGTAGGTGGCAGCTCCAGAGTGAACAGACATGCAGAGTAGAGGAAGGGTATAGACTGTGTGGGGAGCCACCAGGTTAATGAAGCTGGAGAATGATGTAGGATTCTGGCCACAGGGGCCTTAACCTACAATACTGAGGAGCTTGAACTTTATCCTGTAATAAAAGATAGGGTAGGGGTGATACTGAAGAGCTTTTTTTTCTTTTCTTTTCTTTTTTTTTTAAGATTTTTTATTTATTGGACGGAGAGAGAGACAGCCAGCAAGAGAGGGAACACAAGCAGGGGGAGTGGGAGAGGAAGAAGCAGGCTCCCAGCAGAGCAGGGAGCCCAATGTGGGGCTCGATCCCAGGACCCCGAGACCACGCCCTGAGCCAAAGGCAGATGCTTAATGACTGAGCCACCCAGGTGCCCCCGAAGAGCTTTTTAATTAGGAGGGTAATATGGTCAGAATTGTGTTTTAAATAACTCATTCTACCAGCAGGGGTTGAGGCTAGATTGAGGGAAGCATGAAGGATGGCTAGGAGGCCATTTACATCTTGGTAAAAGATCTAAGTCCAAACCATCTTGCCTTGCCCTTCTCTGCCTTACATGTTTGGTGGAGAGTATCTTGGTACAAAGCCAAGTGGGCAGATGAAAAGAAATGATGAAAAACAGAATCAGAAGTGACAGCCTTTTCAGGGTTAATTTTACTATGACAGCTGCTGAAGCATAGCAGTCTGGAGGCCTATGCAAAAATCCACTGGAGGGAAGTGGGGAAGACTTTATAGGTGACATTCATCTGTGGTCCTTCAGGGTTTGAAGACCTATCACAACAGGCTGGTGTGGCTCCAGTTTTCTGCTTCCTAGTAAGGATCTCCTGAGATTCCACCAAAACAGAGAGGAGAGGAAGCAAGGACCTGGGAGGGCTTGGTGGACATCCTGACATGTATACTGAGGGCTGCAGGGAAGCAGGCAAAGCAGGAGCTAGGGGAATTTGCCAAGCCAAGTGCTATTTTAGAGAGAAACAGTAGAGCAACGTAGTATTAAGCCCTGGGACTTCAGAAGAGTCCTTATGTTATTCAGCCCTCCATTAGTTTTTTAGTATTTCTCCTCTCTCTTTTTTTTTTTTTTAAAGATTTTATTTATTTGTTAGAACGCGAGCCGGGGTAGAGGCAGAGGGAAAGAGAGAGAATCTCAAGCCAACTTCCTGCTGAAGGCAGAGCCTGACTCGGGCCCCGAGATCATGACCTGAACCGAAGGCAGACGCGTAACCGACTGAGCCACCCAGGCGCCCCTTTCTCATCTTTTTTTGATGAAAAACTTCCTCCTTCCCATTCCAAATAGGTGACTCCCAGGAACCAAATATAGGAATTTCTTTAGCATAAATATAGCCTCATTCCATAGAAGACAATTTCTGATTCTGTATGCCTGAACTGAGGTCTCAATTTGCATTTCTAATAAGCTCCCAGATGATACTGATGTTTGCTTCTGATCTGGGTACTACACTTCGAGAACCACTACTGTGTAGACATTAGAAATGTGACCCTCCCAAGAATTTAATAAAGTCTCATATATATGGTCCTTGGTGTGACCTTAATGGAAATCAGTGGAGGGTCAGTAAGGCCTGCCCTACACAGCTCTAATTCTGACTCAGTATTGACTTATTGAGTGACTACTGTGTGCACAACCTCTGTATCATAAAGCTACAAAGAGGGAAGAGGGGCGCCTGGGTGGCACAGCGGCTAAGCATCTCGGCTCAGGGCGTGATCCCGGTGTTATGGGATCGAGCCCCACATCAGGCTCCTCCGCTATGAGCCTGCTTCTTCCTCTCCCACTCCCCCTGCTTGTGTTCCCTCTCTCGCTGGCTGTCTCTATCTCTGTCGGATAAATAAATAAAATCTTAAAAAAAAAAAACAAAAACAAAGAGGGAAGAGATCCAGTCTTTGTCTCAGTCCCTCTAACGGAAGAAGTAAGAGCTGCATCTGGCGGGCTCAGTTGGTGGAGCGTGCAACTCTTGATCTCAAGGCTGTGACTTCAAGCCTCACGTTGGGCGTAGAGCTTACAGTAAGTAATAAATAAAGAAGAAAAGAAATAAGAGAACTAGGGTGCCTGGCTGGCTCAGTCAGAAGAGCGGACGACTCTTGATCCTCGGGGTCATGAGTTTGAGCCCCATGCTGGGTGTAGAGATTACTTAAAAATAAAACTTGAAAAAAACCTGTCGCACAAGAGAAAACATGAGAAGTACAAAAAGAGGACGAAAGCATGTAGCCCGGAGGTCCGGGATGCCCGAGTAATCCAGGAAGAGCGTATGGAGGAGCCGCACTCAAGTTCTCTGTTGCTGCGTAACAAACTACCCGAAACTCAGTGGCTTAAAACAGATGCTGGCTATTATCTCTCATAAGTCTGCAGGTTGACTGAGCTCCACTGGGTGGTTTTTCTGTTCCATGTGCTCTTGTCTGGGACCATGGTCCTTGAGAGGCTCGACTGAGCTGGCATGGTCCAAGACGACTTAGTCACATAGCAGTAGTTCACTCTGGCTTTTGGCTTGGAGTCCAGAGGAAGCTGTTAATTGGAGCGTCTGAAGTCTCCACTGTGTAGCCCCTCAGCATGACAGCAGGGCTCTGAGATGGAACATTCCAAACATGTAAAAATGGAATCTGCAAGTCTCTCAACACCCGGCCTTGGAAGTTACAACATGGTTACCTCTGCTGCATTCTGTTAGTCAAAACGAAGTCACAAGGCGAGCCTTATTCAAGAGGAAGGAAATGGCCTACCTCTGGGTGGTAGGAGTAGCAAAGAATCTGCAGCCATCTTTAATCTACCGTAGGCTGATTGAGGCAAGTTTTACAGGATTAAAAGGGTTTTAAGTGGCATAGCTTTCTGGGGGGAAAAGTAATGTAGAGAAAGAAATAGCAAGTCTTCGATCTGACTAGGGGGAAGGGTACCTGAAAGGATCCTGGGAGGTGGAATGGGTCTGTGCTACTACACAGGGCTCTGAGCAGCAGATGGAAGAGCTTAGCCTCACACTAAAAACTTTGAGGATAGTGGAGGACCTATCAATGATTTTATTAGCATGATACAGTTTGGGAATGATTCTTAAGGCTCCAAACTAGTTCTTTCTATCTTTCCCTATAAGCCCAGTGTTAATAGCTATGGATTTGGCTTCTCTTTCTAAGATGTGGGAGGGGGTCCTCACTCTTTAGGTTATGATAAACGATACCAGGTAACCATTTTGAAGGAAGAGAGAGAGAGAGCCCTAGCAGTGCTTGCAGGACTGGCCAGAGTAGGAGTCAAGGGATGTGCGGCTTTGTGCCAGGCCTAGGCAGGCTTTTTCCTGCTGCATCAAAGGTTAGTACTTAGTCTTGCCCTTGTCTTTTCCCCACAGTAACCCTCCACTGAGTGAAGAGATGCTGCCTCCCGGGGAGTGGATGTGTCACCGGTGCACTGTGCGCCGAAAGGTAATAATGCCACTTTCTGAAGGCTTTGCTCAGAATGCCCGATCTAGAGCACTGAGACTCCAGAGCTAAGACGGCCTGGCCCTGAAGCCATTTTCGTCCCTTCTTCTTGTCTTTTCCAGCCCTGGAATCACCCTCACTCTCCCCATGGTGACTGTTTGGAATCCAGTAGGGCCTAAAATCCAAACATGAGCTGCTGAAATGGGCAGAAGAGGTGTGTTAACTTACTGAGCCATGTTCATTGACTAGTGACAGGAGTAGGCTGATAAGTGGCCTGAATGTGGGAGCTATACCCATGATTGAAAGTGGCTGAAGAAAACAAGGCTGCTTCTCCAACTTGGTGGAAAAAGGATTTCCCTCACCCCAAAGGCAAATAAGTCACTGGTATCCAGAGGCTTGGCTGGGTATATAAGGGACAAAGGACTTTGAATCCATTTGTACCCCAGGTTTCCTAATCCCTCCTTAGCTCCCCTTCCCTTGGTTTTGATAATTTATTACTGGCTTTGAGAACATGATTTTCTACTTTGAGACCTTTTATGGGGTGCAAAAGCTCAATTCCTTATTAAAAAAGGAAGTAGGTGTGTTTCCATCCAGATTATGAGAGACCCAATCCTCAAATTATAGACTGTGGATTAGAATCTGTCTGTGAATTGTAAACCGTCTCCTTCCCTCCCCCCCACACTAATTACACACCAAGCAACTTGCCTTCGTTGTGACATCACCTCTGTTTTCCTGGCCCCTGAACGTGATGTCACAATGAATGATGATTTCCTTGGTTGCAGAAACAGGATGAGATGATTCAGAGATTGTGGTTTATGTGTGTAACAGTTTTTAGCCTTTAAGAAGGTAAACAGATACGCAGACTTTTATTTTTCAACATGTGCACAAGGGTTCTTATTAAAAGGCAAAGCAAGGCCAAGTCAACCACTTAGCCCCAGCTGTAGTTTGATGCCTCTGAAAGCCCACAAACCAGGCTGTCCTCCAGCCTGTCCACCTGTCAAGATCTCTTCCTATGCATCCCCAGTTCGGTCAGAGCAGGGCCTGTTAGTAGCACCTGCCAGCCAGGAGGCCTTTCAGAAACTTGCCACTGAAGAAGCTAGACGTGAAAGGGTTGGCAACAGCTGAGGGAAAAGTGAAGCCAGGAAAAGAGGGTGGAAAAGAGGTATTAACATTATTTTGGTGCCCGTCATGTGCCGGGTATTTTACATATGCTGGGGGTAGTACCTCCATTTTAGAAAGGAAGAAACTGAGGCTCACAAATTTAGAGGAACTTTCCCAAGGACTCAGAAGAATTAACAGAGCCAAGATATAAGCCAAATTGTCTCACTCCAAAGCTCTGTTACCTCTTCATCAGTTTTCTAGAAGCAGAGCTGCTTGGTGGGGATTATAGTAGCCTTTTGCTAACATAGTGTGCTTTCCCCGAAATGCCATTCTGACAGGCTCTCGGATGGCCCTCTTTGCCTACCATTGCCAGGTCTGCCTTTTCCAGCCCTACTACCTCTGGCCGCCTTTGGTCTCCTATAGTTAGGCTGAAGTAGACTGAAGTGGTACATTCTTTGGGCCTCAGCAACCTGTGATGTTCAGGTCCTGTTGCTGATGGAGGCTGGATCTTCCCCTGCCTTAGAGCCATCATCCCTTTCACATATGTGATCCTCTGTTTCCACCATATCTCTAAAAGGAGGAAAAGCAAGGTTTTACTAGTCTTGATTTACAGAGAAATTCCTGCACACCAACCTGAGTCATCCAGGGTCATAAGGGATCATTGGCAGAACTGGGACAGATCCCAGGTCTCCTGAGTGGAGACCAGTGTTAAACCTTCATTTGACCACTCTTTGGAGTCCTAGAGGAAAATGTAACACCAGTCATTCAGTCCTACTGAATAAACATAGTCTTTTTCCATTTCCCCACCTTCCCATTTGAAGAAATGTCCCTTTCAGAGTTCTAGTTAAATTTGAAACATTGAAAGCCACCATTCTCAGACACTGTGATCGCTGGGTGGCTACCTTCCACACACCAGCCGTCCACCTTGTAGTGTAGTTACTTTCCGTGTCACCACCCAACCTCCCTGGACAGGGAGCTCTGCTTGCCTGTTTTACCTTTTACCTTTGCATTTGCAGACTTTATTTGGAGCAAAATTCTTTTTTTTTTTTTTTAAGATTTTATTTATTTATTCGACAGAGATAGAGACAGCCAGCGAGAGAGGGAACACAAGCAGGGGGAGTGGGAGAGGAAGAAGCAGGCTCATAGCGGAGGAGCCTGATGTGGAGCTCGATCCCATAACGCCGGGATCACGCCCTGAGCTGAAGGCAGACGCTTAACCGCTGTGCCACCCAGGCGCCCCTGGAGCAAAATTCTTAAAACCATTCAGGAGGTCAGGATGCTTCAAGGCAAACTACAGTGATGTTGAGTCCCCTTATGTTTTTCTCACTGTGGAAACTTTTTATCCCTTTGCCTCTGTACTTAGTATAGAGATAGTGTGTATCATGTGATGACTTCGAGTAAACAATGTATGATAAGTGTGTACAGTTGTTTCTAACTTTCCCTGCTGCTTGGTGATTCCCTGCTGCTGTAGTTTGCCAGCTTTAGTTTAGTTTAGCTATAGTTTTGTCAACTTGAACAGACCAGTGTTCCAAGTTTCCAGGTGGATGAGTCTGTGACAGGTTAGAAAATTTCATAATTTTGGCTAGTGGTCTAGCAAGGACTTCGTAGTATCCATTTCTTTCTGTCTTGTGGTACTTTATGTGATGGGCCTACCTGTTCATTTGCACAGAAACGAGAGCAGAAAAAGGAGCTGGGCCACGTCAATGGACTGGTGGACAAATCTGGCAAACGGACTACATCCCCCAGCAGTGATACTGATTTGTTGGACAGATCAGCCAGCAAAACTGAACTCAAGGCCATTGCTCATGCCCGGATCCTGGAGAGGAGAGCCAGCCGGCCTGGCACGCCCACATCCAATGCCAGCACAGAGACCCCCACCTCTGAGCAGAATGACGTCGATGAGGACATCATTGACGTGGATGAGGAGCCAGTGGCAGCTGAGCCGGACTATGTGCAGCCCCAGCTAAGGCGGCCCTTTGAGCTGCTGATCGCTGCCGCCATGGAGCGGAACCCCACCCAGTTTCAGTTGCCCAATGAACTGACGTGTACCACCGCATTACCAGGTTAGCCAGAGTCTCGTGCCCCCCCCCCCCCCCCCCNCTTCCCCGAAGGGCTACTGTCTGGCCAGAGGGCAGTGCTGCCTCTGAGGTCACTGTGCGTGGAGCCACTCTCAGGTTCCTGTTCTTTGTTCTTCCTAAACATCTTCGAAGGTTTTAGCTTTTACTCTGCTTATTCAGTCTTCTGTTTTCTGCCCTTCGACATATTACCTTTTTAGAAATATAGGTAATATATTCTCATGGTTCAGAAGCCAAAAAATACACAAAGGCTTAAAATGAAAAATTTCCCTTCCACCCCTGTCTGCCATTTGCCTCGTTTCTACCTTCCTACCCCTCACAGATAACCACTATTTGGTTCTCTATTTCCTTCTAGAATTTCTTTGTGCATATATAAGCAGTTACAGATAATATGCTCAGTATTTTCCCTCGGTATACTGCTCTACACTATCCTTTTTTTACTTCACAATATGCTCTAGAGATCTTTCCATACTAATGTAGGCATTCCTCAGTTTTTTTAATGGTTACACAATCGTCTATTATATAGACATGCCATAATTTATTTAACTGATTTCCTATTAATGGACATTCGGGTTGTTCCTAATCTTTTGTTGCTATAGATGGTGCTTCAACAAATAATTTTATAAATATATCATTGTGTACATGTGAGTGTATCTGTAGGGTAAATTCCTAATGTTAGAATTGCTGGGTTATAACTATGCATTTATAATTTGATAAACTGTTGCCAAATTGCCCTCCATACCTTTTTTTTTTTTTTTAACCAAGTCATGTCTTCTACTTGATACCACAAAGCTTCTAGATGTTCTTTTCTCTTTCCCAGAGAAAGTGAAATTGGCAGTCTCAAGAATCCTGGTCAGTCAGCAGGATGCATATGGAATACAAGCTTTTCTGATTTCTGTAGAAACGAAGTAAAATTACAGTCTTTTCCTCAGCCACCTCCACAGAACAGTCTTTGTTGACTGTTTGACTCGGGCCCTTATATTCCGTAGGTTGCCAGTATCTAACAACCTAAGCTTCTGACTGCTTCATGTTTGCAAAACATAGAGCTGTGTTTCTGCCCCAGAATGAGTGACTTCTGACCATGGTTCTGATTTCTGTCTGTGTTCCTTTTCCTGCCTTCCTGTTCTTTTTCTCATTTGAAGCCAGCCCAGGGGGGTCTCAGAGAGACCCATGTCTAGGCCATGGCACGTGCTTTTCCTGAGATCTGTTCTTTCACTTACTGTTGTTTCCATATCCCAGACTAGGAACTTTACATCCAAGGAAGCTCAGCACCATCAATTTCTCTTCCAGGTTCTAGCAAGAGGAGAAGAAAGGAGGAAACCACAGGGAAAAACGTTAAAAAGACACAGCATGAGTTAGATCACAATGGTCTTGTTCCCCTACCAGTCAAAGTCTGCTTCACATGCAACAGGTATTTTTCTTCATCCTGAGGGCTCTTCTCCGTAGTCAGCAAATGATGTTTTTTCTCTCTCCCATCACCTCTTCCAAACCCTCTGTGTTAAATGTGGACACTGCATATTCTGATGATATGAGTACAGAGCCTGGGTGACCAGTTGTCCAGAGCCTTGACTGTCTTAACAAGTTCCCTGAAGTATCTTGAGACTGCGTTTACAGAGGCTCGGATGAGAGGAATTGGACTTAAACAGAAGCAGGAGATATTTAGACTAGCTAGGAGGAGGAGCTCTGGCCAGCAGAGACACAGTTCCCTGGAAAAGGCAAATAATTTTTTAAATCACCAAAGATGAGTTTAAAAGTAGTACAAGTATCCATGGTAGCTAATGTGCATCAGACTGGATGACTTCCAAAAGCCTCTAGGCTGCCCCAGTTGTAGCTTCCCTGAGACACTGGTTTCCTTCAAATGGGATCTCCTCAGTGACAGGAGCCAGCTGCTTCAATTACTGAAGCTGGACTTAGTGGCCCGGGTGTCTTAGAAGGGCAGGATACCAGGAGAAAATAGCTATCAGAAAGAAATGTGCCAAAGAAAAAAAAAGAAATGTTCCACAACAAAAGCTGTAGGGAACTAGATAGTAGAGCAGCAGAACCCTGAGCCAGGCCCAGAATGAGGCTCCGGTGCACGTCAGACGCCCAAGGAGTATCGTGGTTACAAGTCAAAATTGGTGTTTCCCGAAGCCCCTCCCTTGAACTGTGCATACACGAGTACATTACAGAATCCTTTCCTGGCACAACTCTTTCTGCGTGTCATTTTTGCTGAGTGCTTCATGCAGAAGAGAAGTCTTGTCTTGTTGTAGTGTAAGACTCTAGAAACATGGCTAGAGATTTTTTTTTTTTTTTTTTTTAATGAGGTAGTTACTTTCTTTTAAGGAGTAGAAAGATCAGAGCAGAGTTGGCTGTCTTCCCCTTGTGGGTACTGAGCATTGATCATTCCTGCCCTGACAGCCACTTTAGCTGTACTCCAAATAAACATTCACTTCCCCACAAGACACATTCCTCTTAGAAGAGAGAATAATGGAGAGTCTGGTGGGAGCCCCCAACTTCATCCATCTTCCTCATCATGAGTGTAACTGATCACTGGGGGAGGAGGCTCTGGGAGAACGTGGTGAGGATTCAGGAGGAGAAGCTGTTCCACGGTGCAGAGTTGGTTTGAATTTTCCCATCTTGCCACAGAAATGGCCCACAACTCTTTTTTGCAGGAGCTGCCGCGTGGCCCCTCTCATCCAGTGTGACTATTGCCCCCTCTTGTTCCACATGGACTGCCTCGAGCCACCGCTCACTGCCATGCCCCTGGGCAGATGGATGTGTCCGAATCACATAGAACATGTGGTGGTAAGCGCAGCGTCGCCCCTTCAGTTCTCTCTGGGCACAGCTGGGGCGTGGACTGATTCAGTAGAAAGCATAGTAGGGTCAGCTTTGTACCAGATACTGGATTCTGCAGACCATCCTGCTCAATTCCGACTATTTTGACATGCCTCAGCTGTGCGTTTCGCCTTTTCCCACAATGCCTTGTTTTAGCTGTACAGGCAGACTTGGATGTTTATCCATAATTTCTTCCACAGTGAATTAAGCAGCTGATGTTTCAGCTCTAAAAGGGGGGGAGTATGTTAGATCCAGCTTCTGGGAATAAATGCTCTTGTGGTAGTTGCTCCTGTGTTTTCCTGCCTCTTATTTTTAGAGGAAACAAACTAAGAAACTAAAAGGTTTATTCTCATATCTCAGGAATTATCCCAGGCAATCAACTCCCAGGAACTCGGGAGAGTTGAAGAATTGGCATGGATAACAGTGTTCAGTCAGCCATTTTTGAACACGGATGTGACCTTGGCTCCCCATGAGGGTCTTTCCTGTCTCTGTAGTTTTTGACACCCACCTTGTCATGGTACATAATAGGGATTCAGTAAGGAAGTTGTTGAATGAATGAATGGCCTGAGGATCCTTTTATCTCCTCTCCTGGGAGTCTTGGGTGCATTTTCCAGATGCTTCCTGCAGCTCAAACAGAACTGTAGTTTGCTATCTCCGAAAGAGGCTTAAGCTTAGTCCCTTTCCTGCTAGGCACTAAGAACAATCATTTGCAAGGTTGAATGGGTGAGGGCTTCAGAAAAGCAGCTCCCTCAGAAGAGCAGCCTTTCCAGATTAAACAGAGATTATCACTTAAGACATTGTCTATCAGATGGTAATAACCATGGAATGTCTTTTGACCCTCAGCATGACAGTGTGCTCCTCACGCTGCACTGAGGGACCTCAGTTATAGACTTACACACATGGGCAAATAGGTTGCTTTGGCCTCTTCACTCAGCCAGCACTGCTCAGAGGGCTTAGCTGGAAGGAAGCTTCTCTCTGAGGTGCAGTTATGAGTGTTGCATTTTGCCTCCTGCTGAACCAGAAAAAAAATAAGCATGAGCAGTATGCCCAAATATGAATCTTAAAGAGCAGCTCTCCAACAGATGAAAAATTAATTAGGTAATTTTTTTATTAGCCACTTAGGGGTTTTTCTTACTTGACTAATTAGGGAGCTGCGGCGCAGATCTTTTCTTTTGAATTAAAGCGTAGCGGGCCAGACACAGAAGTGGGACAGCAGCACAGGGTTTCTGTGCCTTCTGTATGCCACTGCATAAAATTCGTTCTTCCCTCCCTTTGGCCTCTGAGGGCAGTCCAGGTGTTGCACCCCCTCTGGAGCGGGACTGTGAGGTACAGGTGGACTCGCTCGTGTTCCCTGGGATGTTGGAAGAGGAATAGGGCAGGGCGCACGGCATTCTGGCGCTGATCCCTGCTGTCTGCCAGGCTCCTGTATAGGAAACCATCCTGCTTCATGTGGGGGAGAGTGCCTTCTAGAAAGGGAGTCTGGGTCTTGAGGGCCAAGGCCTGCATCTCCGCTGAAACCTGTGCTCTGCTGGGGTGCACTGGCAAAAGGTGGTGTGAGCTGTCAGAGGCTGAATTTGAAGGGCATTTCTTGGCTAATTTCCTATTTCCTGTCCCCCTCACGCCTCTCTAGCAAATAGAACATACCAGTTTTCCCTTGCTAGACCAGGCAGGGCTGAGGGAGAATATCTTATCCATGTTCCCTGGTCCTCTGACGGAATTGTTGACATACCAGCTCCTGACAGAAGGAGCCCATTTGGCCAAGGGCTTCTATTTTCCGAACCTAGAGAATAGAGGTCGTTGTAAGAGTGCGTCTGCTTTGTCCCTAGCTGAACCAGAAGAATATGACGCTGAGCAATCGGTGCCAGGTGTTCGACCGTTTCCAGGACACCATTTCCCAGCATGTGGTCAAAGTGGACTTCCTGAACCGAATCCATAAGAAGCACCCTCCTAACCGCCGTGTGCTCCAGTCAGTCAAAAGAAGAAGCTTGAAGGTGAGTCCCAGCCTGGTGCAGGCAGGATGGGGGGCTCTGATTGTTTTCATGGGATAGACAGAGGATCCTGGGCCCAAATGTGTAGACAGGGAGACTGAAGCCCTGAGGTTTGTCTGTGCTGTCTCAACAAGTGGTGAATGTGACCGTACGTTTTCTTTTTTTTTTTTTTTTAAAGATTTTATTTACTTACTTGACAGAGATAGAGACAGCCAGCGAGAGAGGGAACACAAGCAGGGGGAGTGGGAGAGGAAGAAGCAGGCTCATAGCAGAGGAGCCTGATGTGGGGCTCGATCCCATAACGCTGGGATCACGCCCTGAGCCGAAGGCAGACGCTTAACCACTGTGCCACCCAGGCGCCCCTACCGTACGTTTTCATACTTGAGGATGGAGGTCAGGATAATGAAGGCCAAACCCCAGACCCTAGAAGTCTCCTGAGGACCGGTGCTCTTTAGCCCCTTCCGCCAAACAGATGTGCTCTGCTGTCGCTGCCCCTCACCGGGCACTCGTGCTGTCTGTTTCTGGGAGACAGCCCCTTTCCCAGAGCTGCCTGGTGGGCTGAAGGTGACAGTGATGAAGCAGAGGACCATATGGAAAGTGAGGAGCTATCCCGGCTGAGGAGAGTGGCTAAAGGAGAGTTAAAACTGTTTTTCCAGGCTGCTGGTAACACATCATGAATACTCCAAATCATGGCCTTGGCTGGAATATGACCTAACTCTCATATGCACTTGACAGTTGCTAAATTGTGCCCACAGAGATAGACAGAAAAAATCCCTTGTTGAAAAGCATTTGGGGGTGTTGAAGCTGTTTTCATAAACCAGTCGGTTCCCTTATTCATTTAATCTGGAGAGCCCAACACTGTATACCCACACATATGCTTGATTTTTCTCTTGTGAAAGTAATCCCACAGGCCGCGCTCCGTGCCAGTGGAGACCAGCAGTTCCCAAATATGGCCACTTGGTGGCAGCCTCACTTTAACTCGCTCACACCACTCCCATCACTTCCAATGGAAGTTAGCACCAGCAAGATGCTGTTGGAAATTGTGTAACAATCTCTTAACCATGTAAATATTTATACTTCAATGCAAACACCAGTTTCCAAAATTAAATCAAGGTGTTTTCAGTTGGGGGTGTTGTAGAGGTGGCATGCCTCATATCTTAGTGAAACAGATTTAAAAGTAATCTAAACTGTAGATTTGGAAGAGAGCCTGGAGGCTGAAATGAACAGGCCAAGAAGCCTTGATAAAATCCTGTCGTTTTACAATTCTCCCTCCCTCCCTTCCTTCCTCTCTTTCTTTCTTTCTTTCTTAGAAGAGCAGGGGCGGGGGGCAGGGAGGGGAGGAGGGGCTGGAGAAAGGGACAGAGAGAATCTTACGCAGGCTCCATGCCCAGCACAGAGCCCAGCACTGGGCTCCATCTCACCACCCTGAGATCACTACCTGAGCTGAAAGCAGGAGTTAGACACTTAACCGACTGAGCCACCCAGGCCCCCCTCCCCCTTTTTAAAGATTTCCCTGTTCTTGAGGAAAATCCAAGGGCATGAATTTCCGAAAAGCATTTTGTACTTAGTTTGAGAGTAGATTGAGGACGGCGGCGGCACAGCGCAGTGGCAGAGATGCGCTCGGCTCCGTCCTGGAAGGTCTTCATCATTGACAGAGAGCAGTGCAGCAAAATCACCTCAAGAACTTTGTGTTTTTGTTGGGGATTTCTCTTCCTGCTACCCCTTCGCTCTTTGCTAGGGGACAACCCTAGATTTGCCTACCATTCCATTCCTCCCCCTCCCATTCCTGGGTGACCTCGGACAAGCCCATGGCACCTGTCATCCCTGTTAATGGTGCTGACTCTCATTCTATCTGTCTTGCCTTTCTCCTCATACCCAGATACATAGCTGCCTGCCCGTCCCACAGACACTTCAGTCTCAGCTTGCCCAGACCAAAAGTCTTCTGCCTCCAAATCTGCTCTTCCTCTTGCTTTTTTCTGTTTCAGTAAATGACCACGATCTCCACCCAGCCCCTCAAACCGAATTCTGGAAACCATTTTCAGTTCTTCCCTTACCCTCCATAAGGACTCGGTCACCAAATCTGTCCTCTAAATGTTTTCCAAATCCACCAAGTGCTTCCACATCTCTGTGCCTTATATGCTGCTCCCCTACTCTCAGTTCCCCTTTGTCTGCCTGGAAGTTCTCAACTTCCAAGACTCAGCTCAAATACTGCCTTCCTTTAAAATCTTCCCTAATCCCAAATTCCTGTGCCCCCGCCCCGGACAGAAATGAACACTCTTCCTCTATGGTTTTTTTTTTTTTTTTTTTTTTTTAAGATTTTATTTATTTATTTGACAGAGATAGAGACAGCCAGTGAGAGAGGGAACACAAGTAGGGGGAATGGGAGAGGAAGAAGCAGGCTCATAGCGGAGGCCTGATGTGGGACTCGATCCCATAACGCCAGGATCACGCCCTGGGCCGAAGGCAGACGCTTAACCGCTGTGCCACCCAGGCGCCCCTTCCTCTATGTTTTTTATCGCTCCTTAGCCATGCCTCTATCCTAGGACCTGTTACACTGTGTTGTAATGTTTCTGTGTTTATCTCTCCAACTAGACTGTGCGCTCCTTGAGGGCAGAGCTTAAGTTTTATTCATCTCTGGATCTCTAGGGCTTGGGACAGTACCCAGACTCGGGAGGTGCTCAGTAAATATTGGTCGAATGTATGAATGACTCTTTGCTTGTGTGGCTCTTTCATTCTTACATTGTATGATGCAGAATGTGTCTTCTGTTTCTGTACAACAAAGAGGTCTTCAGTTGTTTCATTAGTCATGAATGAATGGATGAAGAAAACTGACCTTGATTGAGTGCTTGTCACAGGCCAGGCCTCATGCTGAGCTTTTCCATTGTGAGTGTGGCCTCCTTTAACTTTGTACCTCTCAGATCCTGCTCGCTCGCCTCCCAGAGTTGTTGCTGAGCCGCAGGAGCCGAGAGTGCTACTGTGGAGCTGTGTCCAGAGTCAGTCTTACACGTCTCAGGCCAAAGCAGTGGTTTCTGGCCTCTACGGGCCTTAGACCTGGATGAAGAAGCAGGGGGTAGGAGGGCAGGCAGGGCATGTGCCTGCTGTTTCCAGCTCTGTGCCTTCTCAGGCTAGTGCGTGTGCGTCTGAGGCACAGAGCGGTTGCCGCCCACTGAGCCTCTGTGCCCTGGTGGTTCCCAGAGTGCGTGATGGTCCCGTGGGCATCGGCACCACAAGCAGAAAAATGCAGCCAGGGCAGAATCTACTGGACGTGTTGGCACTATCTCCCTCTCCTTCCTCCTGTCTATCCTAAACAGGTTCCTGATGCTATCAAATCTCAGTACCAGTTCCCACCCCCTCTCATTGCACCCGCGGCCATTCGGGACGGGGAGCTGATCTGCAACGGGATCCCTGAGGAATCACAGACGCACCTTTTGAACTCTGAGCACTTAGCCACCCAGGCAGAGCAGCAAGAGGTGAGTGAAGGCAGGGCCGGGACTCCAAAGCCAGTCTTCCTTCCACCTCACCACAGCTGATACCGCGAGTAGCCTCAGTGCCATTCCCATCCCCGTCTTCCGCAACCCCACCCACCCCTGCCCTCATCCCCCAGGAGTTGAATATTCCAGAGAGAACTCCTGGCCGATATTCTGAGGCAAGTAAAAGAAGTACAGAGTCAACCAGTCTGCTTCTCTCCATTGGTCCCCCAGTGTGCTGTGAGACAGGCACATCCGTCTCGTAGGAAGAGCTCAGTAGACCCGTAGAGAGGTTAGACGGTAGTGCTGAATGCACAGCAGTTGCTTAGGGTACTGGCTGAATAGTGGTTCGCAAGGTGGGCCTTAGGGGCAGAGCCCGAACGGGAACCCCAAGCTCTGCTGACCAGGGTGTTGCCTGCTGAGTGTACAACAAGTCTCGCTGGGGACTGGAAGTGGAATCCTGTCAGAAGTCAAGCACACCTTTCCTGGGCGTTTGCGATGGGACCTCGGAAGCAGTGCTTATCAGCTATGCTGTAGCCCCGGCCACGGGCAGGAAGGACCAGCGCCTCCCAGGCCTCTCACGCTCCTCTCCTCTCCTCTCCTTCCGTTGCAGTGGCTCTGTAGTGTTGTTGCGCTCCAGTGCAGCATATTGAAACATTTATCTGCTAAGCAGATGCCTTCGCATTGGGACTCTGAACAGACAGAGAAGGCTGATATTAAGCCTGTTATTGTGACTGACAGCTCAATCACCACCTCCCTGCAAACAGCTGACAAGGCACCTACACCTTCCCACTGCCCCTTGTCCTGCCCCTCAGGGATTAGCACCCAGAATTCCCTGAGCTGCTCTCCACCCCACCAGCCCCCAGCCCTAGAGGACATCAGCTGCAGTTCTTGCGCGGAAAAATCCAAGAAAGCCCCCTGCGGGACTGCCAACGGGCCAGTGAGCACAGAGGTGAAAGCCAATGGCCCACACCTCTACAGCAGCCCCACTGATTCCACGGACCCCCGGCGACTTCCAGGCGCCAACACCCCCTTACCAGGCCTCTCCCACCGGCAAGGCTGGCCCCGGCCCCTCACGCCACCAGCGGCCGGGGGGCTACAGAACCACACCGTCGGCATCATTGTGAAGACAGAGAATGCCACTGGCCCCAGCTCTTGCCCCCAGAGGAGTTTGGTTCCTGTCCCAAGCCTGCCCCCTTCCATTCCCAGCTCTTGTGCCAGCATCGAGAACACCAGCACTTTGCAAAGAAAGACTGTCCAATCACAGATAGGACCTCCGTTGACAGATTCAAGGCCACTGGGCTCACCCCCAAATGCCACCCGGGTGCTCACTCCCCCCCAAGCAGCAGGAGATGGTATCTTGGCCACAGGAGCCAACCAGCGATTCTGCTCACCAGCGCCATCATCAGGTGAGTGCTGCTCAGCCTTGGGGTAACTGGGATCCAGTCCTTTCCTGCTCCTCCTGGCAGTTAAACTTCAAAAAAACACTTAGCGTCCTGTGAATATTCCAGAGGACTTTAGCCTCTCTATTACTTGCCCTCCCCACATTTATGTGATAGAAGAGAAAACATGCGTTGACTTGTCCCCATTTTATTGGTGGGATTGCTTAGGCTCTCAAAGTTTAAGTGATTTCCTCTAGGTGACCTACCAAGTCAATGGCAGGACTGGAACTATGGCTGGGTCTCCCGACTCCCCTTCCCACACCTGTCAGGCCTAGTCCTCTGCGTGTCTTTGTTCCGTCTCCTTAGACGAAGGCAGCATGCTCTGTGGAGCCCCTGTGGCCAGCCTGAGGTTCTAGGCGATGGCCTCCGTGTTTCAGGATCCCCACCAGAGATCAGATCACACCTGATAGATTCTCAGAGCCTGCTCATTTGAAGGAGCTTCTACGGCAGGGAAAGCAGGGATCGAAAGCAGCCCTGCCTTTCAGAACAGCTGTAGAGCAGCATGCCCACAGGGGTTGGTCTGGTCCCAAAGCTCACCCTTGGGCCACATGCAGAAAGGCAGTCCCCTGTACCCATACTTGGCCTAGTGTGGACCTGCTCTCAGCTGTCCCCAGTCAGCACTCCGGACCTCGAGCTTGCTGACCCCAGCATCTGAACCAGGTTTCAGATGCTGCTGGAACCCCCTGTGGTCTCTCCCGTCTGAACAGAAGCTGGCCTCCTAGTCAGCTGGGAGTCTCGGTAACCAGGTGACTGTGACTTCTCTGCATGGGGGCCCCTGGTCCCAGGATGGCCCCTACTTTTAGGCTCTTTTCCTGTCTTTGTTTACCTCTTTATACCAAGCTCTTAATACCAGTTTTGCCTCCTGTGAGTCGGACTGCAGGAGGCAGGAATTCCAGGGGCAGGCCCCACTTACTTGAATGCATAGACGCAGCAGGGAGGTCGTTACGGCCCAGAGAACAACGCTACCCCACCACGTTCCCCAGAGCAGTAGATTTCACTGTTTCTCGGCACTCTGGAGACTCCCGTGTGCCCGGGTGCATTGTCGTTCCATCTGCCCTTCCTCACCACACATTTTTAGCTCTAGGAGTTCCAGAGCCTATGGGGTGAGAATCAAGAAGGGAACATCACCTTGGGTCCGAAATCCAGACCTGTCTCGGCAGTGGGGGATTGGACCGGTGGGTTTCCCTCAGGCGACGTAAGTAACAGTCTTCCTGCTCCGTCCCCAGATGGCAAGGTCAGCCCCGGCACGTTATCCATAGGAAGCGCTTTAACCGTACCCTCTTTCCCAGCCAACTCTACTGCCATGGTGGACCTCACCAACTCGCTGCGAGCGTTTATGGATGTTAACGGAGGTGAGTGAGTGAGCCGCTGCTCTTCCGCCAGCCGCCGCGTGAAGGTGCTGTCCCCACGCAGCATCCAAGCTCATTTCAGAAAGGAATGGAAGGGATGCCTCATCTCCGAGGGCTGGGGAGGTGGGTTAAGAGAGAAAGCCCTTCCTGCCTCTGCCTTCTGCACATTGTAATCGAACGCGAAGGGAGAGCAGAGCCAGCTGAGCCTTTGAGGAGAGAGGACAATTACCTGAGGCAGAGTAAAGGCAGGAGGGTCTCAGTGTCAGACATCCAGCCCTTCCCCCGCAGGCAGCCAAGTGGTTTCTCTTGCTCTGCCTTTCCAGGACCACTTGGCCTACAGTCAGGCTACCCGCCTCCCAAGCGGCCACTGCACAGGCTGCGACAGGGCCCGTCTCACTGCAAATGGCTAGTGAGATGCCCAGCTCTGGATCCTTAGGCCACTTTGTACTCTCTGCTGTTTGAGAACAGTCACCACTTGGCTAGATTTTAGAAATGCTAAACTATTTGCTCTGTGACCCTCACCTACTTCCACATTCCATTTCCTCCTCAGCTGCTTTTTAATCTTTCTCTTTGGTTAATAGAAATCGAGATAAATATGCTGGACGAGAAGCTGATCAAGTTTCTGGCCTTGCAGAGAATACATCAGCTTTTCCCCTCCCGGGTCCAAGCTTCACCGGGCAGTGTCGGGGCACATCCGCTGGCTTCTGGAGGGCACCACACAGAAGGTGCGCACACGCCTGCCGCTGTGGCACACCGTCCGCTCTCCCCGTGTGTGAGCAGCTGTCAGGATCTCAGTGCTCCGTGTGGGCCTTTAACGGGCTTAGTAAAGCACCATGGTTTCTTTCCCCAGAAAGCAGGAACAAAAAGGCCACCACAGCTTTCACGTCAGACTCGGGGAAGTCTGCCATAACTTTCTTTCATGCTCGTGCACTTTGAGACGCACAGAGCAGCTATGAGTGCCTTTGGGTATATGTGGTACGCTTTCTGCTGAACTGCTTTCAAATATTTGGGTTACAAAGGTTTCCCAAAAGGGAGTTTTTCAAGTTCAAGGTGAGAAGCAAAATAACAGTTGGGCGGGGGGGGGGGGCTCCTAGCTGGCTCAGTTGGTAGACTCTTGATCTCAGGGTCATGAGGCTGAGCCCCGTGTTGTGTGTGGAGCCTACTTAAAAAAAGAAAAGAAAAAATAATAGTTGGGCTAGCCTCCTGGAAATTCTTCTCAAGAGTTTAACTGCTTAGGGTATTCCTTTGAGCATTAACCCTTAATGAGCCTTACTGATGAAAATCGTGTGGTCCCCAGACCAGCAGTATCAGCAGGCTTGTGGGAAACACAGACCTCAGGTCCCACCTCTGACCTACAGTATCAGAATGTACATTTTAACACGATCCCTAGTGGATTCATATGCACACTGAAGTTTGAGAAGCGCTGGTCTGTGCCTTCTGTTGTTTTGTGGAATCATCTGGTCTATCCCTGATAAGCCAGTCAGTAGCCCAGGAACTTAAAGTACTTTCATCCTTGAATTCTATGACCATCTTCAAAGATGGTCCCTCTTACCCCGTGTTGGAAATGGTGTGGGTGTGGGGAGAGCATCACCCTGAAGCAGCCCAGCGCCCAAGGTGAGTGTGGGAAGATGACTCACCTAGTGGGATTATTTTTCTCTAGGCTACGAGCCAAAGGTCTGGGTTCTTCTGGTGTATGTGTGGGTCTCAGATTCTGAGTTACCAAATGATCCTATCCCTGTGTTTATTTTGTAGCGCAAAGAAAGGAGGTACAGGCCCGAGCTGTGTTCTACCCTCTCTTAGGGTTGGGAGGAGCTGTGAGCATGTGCTATCGAACCCTCTACATCGGGACAGGTGAGCCAGCTGGGAGAGATGTCTTCAGCCCTAAATACTAATGCCCTTACCCACAGAGGCCAGAAAGGGGTGAGGGAAACCCTCTCCAGGACTGACTGGTTTAATCCAGCAGATATCCAGGCAAGAGGGACTAAGAAAGGAGATTATCAGCTGCTTGTCTTCCCTGGCTCGAGCCCTTTTGCTTTGGGCCCGGCATGACCTCAGGAGAGAGGAGAGGCAGCTCTGATTGCCGCTCAGTGAGCCATTTTAAGCACGCAGGAAATACCCGAGCAGAGGCGCATACTTTGTCCCTGGAGGTCTTTGAAAAAGTGATGGGGCTCACCCACCCCTAACCTTTATTTAGTCCTGTATCTCATGCAGAGGGACAGTCAGCTTAGCCCACAGCCCAGAAATCTCCTTTCTTTCCAATGATAGGATTTATGAACCCTGCACCCCATGTTGTGCCCTCATAGAAAAGAAATAACCACCCCCCCCTTCAGGAGCTCCCTCTTCCCGTCTGGGCAGCAGCCACATGTTCTAAACGAGATCAGCTGGCAGGGACAGCTGTTCTTTCTAAGGGGATTGGAAAAGAAATCAGTTTTTGTTCAAAAATACAAGGAAGGGGCCCTGAGCCAGCTTCCCCCTGAGGTCTTACCAGTACCCGCCCAGAAGCTAACTCCCTGCCCCCCACCTTCCCTACATACACCTTACAGTCTGTTCTCTACCTGCCTTTGCCTCTACTCCTGCCACTTGCAGGAGCTGACATGGACGTGTGCCTTACAAATTATGGTCACTGTAACTACGTGTCCGGGAAGCACGCCTGCATATTTTATGATGAGGTGAGGGCTGGGGATGGGATGGGAGGGCGCTCTCCCCACCTGAGGCCTCTCCTAGGCACTGGGGGTTTTGTTCAGTGTCCTGGGTGAGGGGAAGAGGGGGCGGGGAGGTCTTCTCCTCTTTTTCCCTCCCTGTCATTCCTGGAGGAGAAGAGTGTGAAAGGGCGTCTTACCGTGGCTACCGCTCCATAGGAGCGGGGCTGCCATTTCTCCTGAGGTTGGTCACAGGCTCAGCAGGGGGAGCCCGCTGAAAGCAGAGCAGGGGACCAGCATAGAAGGAAGCCAAGCCTCTGTGCCAGTGAATAGCATTTCAACAGGAGCCAGTGCCGAGGAGGCAGAAAAAAGGAGCAGTGGGAGAGCGGGGTGGGGTTGGGGGGCACTGGGAAGGAAGGCTTCCCTGAGAAGGTGAGTCTTGAACCGTATTCTAAAGAGACAGGGAAGTGGGGCTTGACTGGGGAAGAGAGGGCTCGCCAGGTAGAGCAGCACGGCCTTCTCCATATGTCCTCTCTCCCCTTAGCCCCAGGCCCCACGCAGCAGACCACACATCTTATCTTCCCTCCTCCTCCTCAGAATACCAAACATTATGAGCTGTTAAACTACAGTGAGCATGGGACAACGGTGGACAATGTGCTGTATTCATGTGACTTCTCTGAGAAGACCCCGCCAACCCCCCCAAGCAGTATTGTTGCCAAAGTGCAGAGTGTCATCAGTAAGTTGGACCCTGTGGCCCCAGAGCCGGCCATTTTGGACATGTCATGTTAAGATCCCTGTCAGGGTGGCTCCGGCTTGCTGCTGATGGCCGGCTCCCTTCCCTTCCCGGTCCCTTCCCTTCCCGGTCCCGTTGGCCAGGCTCTCCTTGTGGGCCAGGGAAAGCCACAGAGAAGCCAGTGCTGTGCGCACGCACACCTCCTTGGGGACTTCAGACTCCCCTGGTCCTTTCCCGGTGTCCCTCGGCGCTAGTCACCCCACAGTTAGAATGGGGAGGTGCAGGGGCCCAGTCATGGCCAACAGCCCCGGCTGGGTTGGCCACTTCCCTGGTCCTCTCCCAGTGACCACCCTCCTACTTCCCAGGGCGCCGCCGGCACCAGAAACAGGATGAAGAGCCAAGTGAGGAGGCAGCCGCGATGAGCTCCCAGGCCCAGGGCCCGCCACGGAGAGCCTGCAACTGCAAAGCCAGCAGCTCGAGCTTGATAGGGGGCAGTGGGGCCGGCTGGGAGGGCACGGCCTTGCTGCACCACGGCAGCTACATCAAGCTGGGGTGCCTGCAGTTCGTCTTCAGCATCACCGAGTTTGCGACCAGACAGCCCAAAGGCGACGCGAGCCTGCTGCAGGACGGGGTCTTGGCCGAGAAGCTGTCTCTCAAACCCCACCAGGGCCCTGTGCTGCGCTCCAACTCCGTTCCCTAGGACGGGCGGCTACCCGTCCCCCGCCTGTCCGCCCAGCCCAAGACTCCTGCAATGCAAAAATGTACACACACCAAGCCCGGGTTTTTTCTATACTCCACCAGAAACCCTTCAACTACAATCTTTGCATGAAATGAAGAAAACCTTTTGACTGTTTTTTAAAAATCCTTTTTCTTTTCTCAAGTTCTAGGGGGCATTTGCACATATATTTGTACTCAACATTTCATGGGAAGGCGGCAGACCCGAGCTGAGGAACAGCGTGGGCAGGGAGGGGAAGGCCGATGGTCTGGACACTTCCTCCAACACGAAACCGTTCCCCACCCACCTCCTGCTCCCTCCCCCTCGCCCGCCGTTGTAAAATAATCAGAAACTTGTTCTATTTTGTGGCAGTGACAATAGTTTTATATTAAAAGAAAAAATACAGTTTTCATACAGCAAAATCTATACAATATCATTGTTTTATTTAATATAAAGATCGCTACCCACCCACTTCCATGGTTCCCGCCCTCCGGGTTACTTTCCCTTTCTGCAGCGGTTGCACTACAGGTAGCTACTGTGTATTATGGACAAATGAGAAATGAATTCTTTTTCTGGCTGTCCATCTATTTTATTTCAAATAAGGAAAAGTGTATTTGGATTTTGTGTAAATACATCTAGTGATGACATTTTTTCAATGTTTTTAAAAACTGTACAGTACTATATGTGGTAGAGCGTTTTCTTCAAATTGTCTATTGTAGCAAAAACGTTTCTGTCGTAAACCTGTTTCGTCTCCTTTTTTTGTTCTCTTGCCACTTCTCTCCTGTTCCTCCCACCCCTGGCTCCCTCCTTCCCCCCTCCCACCCCAAGTAGTACCAATGTACATAGTAATTGTAATGTTTTAGACTTTACAGAAACTTTCCTGTATTCTGTATATAAAAAAACAAAAATACTTCAAATTATGTTTTCTGCCTGTCTGTCCTACCTGTCATCACCCTTAGAGGGGACCCTCCCCAAGATCTTGGTCACAGTCTCTTTGAACTAGTCTCATTCCCAGACACTCAATCCCCATGAGAAGGCAGGAGAGCAAAGGTCTGGGAGAAAAGTGAGCCTGAGGTGGGTGTAGGAAAGTGGAGGGCTAGGGGTGCATCCGAGGGGCGGGGGGCTGTTACCTGGCTTTACGGGTGACTCAAGGGAATCATTTGACATGACCACATACTGCAAGAATCCAGGAGTGTGCAGGCCCTCCTCCAGTTGACTCCAAAACCTATATAATAAAACAGGAGCTGTCTTGAGACCCCTGCGTTCTGGTCTAGAAACTTCAACTTCAGGAGTTGGGGCTGCCTTTAGTGGCGGTTGCTATCACATTTGATTCACCAATTCTGGCACAAGTCAACACCTGGCTGTATCCTTTCCCTGTCGGCCTGAGCTGGGCGTGCGGCAACTCAAGTATCACTTGAGTCCCTCCTCAGGGCATGGCCTTTGCTGGGACTTCGGGCTTGGTCTAGGGAGCTTGCCGTGAGCAGTCAACTGGACAGATACAGCTCCTGCCTCTTGGAGCTTAGAATCTAGTGTGGAGCAATTTGTCCATTCAGACATCTCCGGGAAGCCTCATGAAGAAAAAGAGATCCAGTCTCTAGACCAGTGGAGCCACAACTTACGTGACTGGCAATCCTAACTTGCCTACAATTGCAGCTCCTCAGAAGAGGAATCTACCGCATTACCTGAATTCTAAGGCCCTGAGAAGCTTCTCATCAAACCAAGCTCCCATCCTTTCCTCCTCTCAGAACTTACATGAGAAACTTTCTCTGGGAAGTTCTTCCTGAAGACAAGTCTTCGACTCCTTATAGATCACCTGTGTGTCTATCCCAGCAGTGTTTAAGGAAGTGGTACCTGTTGGCATGTGGGGATTTTGCCTTGAGGATGGACAATGCACCCAGTTGTTTCATTAATACTCCATTCCCAGCTTCAACCCACAGTGTCTGCAACTGAACCCCAAATCCATAGTGCAGCCAAGTAGGAAACTACCCCCCCCCATCAGGTCTGTCCCTGGCCTCCCACCTACCTGCCTAGCTTTGTCCCCACCACTCTGCTCCCCCTGCCCTGATGGGCCTCTTGAACTCCCCAAGGGCAGAAACCTATTGTTCTGCTCAGTATTTCCAAGGCTAACCACGCTGCTGGGTGCACTGTAGGTGTCAGGGTGTTTAGTTGTAATGGTTTCCTCAGGCAAGTCCTTGTCCTGGCAAGTCGCCTGGCCAGCAGTCTCCTTTTACCTGTGCCTCCCTAGCTGTCCCCACCCACCTTGCCATCATAATCCCTTCTTCCACGGAGTCATGGAGCTGCTTTACCTATTTCTACCACCTGTGAGGACCATCCCAGAGAAATTTCCTCCTAGAAGTCACATAACAGATTTTGTATTTTATTCTCTTTCTGCTTCCTTTCAGAAATGTAGGGGCTGTGGGGGTGAGGCAGAGGCAGGGAGAAAGAGACTGCAAATGAATGAATCCTAACAGCCCTGAGCGGATGGGGCCACCCTGGCCGCTGCATCATCTCTCTGACCTTTATAGGAAGAACAAGGAAGAATTCCAGAAGCTGAGGGCTGGAAGTGAGGATAAGGAATTGAAGGACTTGTTTATGGAGGGCAAGGCATCTAGGACTGGACTCACTCAGACATAACAGCGTTCACACACCTCTCCAGAAGGGAAGGACTCTGCTAAGCACATATGATACCCAGAGGGCTCGCACACATCCTGCGACCCCTCCCGCAAGTCCTAAGCTAGGGGGCATGAGCACAAAGGACAGCTACGTAGAAAGATGTTCGTTCAAGGGGACACATTGACAGAGACTACAGATGCATGCACATACCCGGAGGGGCTCCCGGTGCACAGGGGCACAAACCTGTAACAGGTGGTCATGCAGACACACACACCCACAGGGTACTTCCTGGGCCTGCAAGTACACACACACTTCCAAGGTGCTCACACACAGGATCCAGAGGCACACACACAACCCCAGGGCAATCCCAGGGCCCATGGGCACACTACACACTCACAGAGTCACTCACACACTCAGAGTAGGTGAATGCATGGACACAGCCAGGGCGCCCCTGCACGCAAACGCTCATCTGCAAGGAGTTCACACAGGCACACACCTAGAGGGCGCTGCCAGGGCCCATATGCACACGCGCACCTAGAAGGTGTGCCACAAGCACACACCCGGAGGACGAAGACGCATGCCTAGGGGGCGCTCGCAGGGCCCACGCTCACACGCACGCACACACACCCCTGCCCTGCCTCTCGCCCGCCTCCGCCTCCGCCTCCGCCTTCACGGAGGCCCGAGCGGGTGCGGGGCGGATCGGCAGCAGCCGGGCGGGCGGCGATCCAGGGAGGTGCGGGGCCCGTGCGGGGGCCCGGCGGCGCGGCCGGCATGGAGGCGCTGCTGCTGGGCGCCGGGTTGCTGCTGGGCGCCTACGTGCTTGTCTATTACAACCTGGTGAAGGCCCCGCCCTGCGGCGGTATAGCCAGTCTGCGCGGCCGCACCGCCGTGGTCACGGGTGAGTGCTGGAGGACCTGCGGGCGGCCGGGTGGCGGGGAGGCCAGGCGGCGGGGTCAGCGGCCCACGGGGCTCAGCGCGGCTACCGCCCGCCCACCGCAGGCGCCAACAGCGGCATCGGGAAGATGACGGCGCTGGAGCTGGCGCGCCGGGGAGCGCGCGTGGTGCTGGCCTGTCGGAGCCGGGAGCGCGGTGAGGCGGCCGCCTTCGACCTCCGCCAGGTGAGGCGTGGGGGGCGCGGTGGGGGGGAGGCCGGAGAGGATGAGAGGCTGAGCGGAAAACAGACACACCGGGACACAGAGGGGCGAACAGAGCGGCTTCCTTAAATGGTCGTTAAGTTCAGAAAAAGAGGGTCCCCTGGTGCTCTGGCCATACAGGGAAGGGGCACCAGACGCAAGCTAGGAAGTGGGCTTTCGGAAGGAAGTAATCGCTGTTCTAAGACATTTATGGATGGGTAAAACTTACATTAATGAAAGACAGTAGGGAAGGGAACAGCAGAGGGAACAGCATATGCAAAGGCCCTGAGGCAAGAGAGCTGATTCGATTAAAAAAAAAACTGAAAGCAAAGGTTTATTGAGGCTGGATGGAGCACAAAATATGGGGTAAAGAAGCAAAATGAAGAGGCTGGAGGCTCTGAACCAGGGGTAGATTCTGGAGGCCGTTATAGACCCTATTGAGAAACTCAGATTTTTATAGGATGAGCAGTGGAGATCCAATGAAAGGTCCTCAGCAGGGTATGGACTGTCAGAATAGCCTTCTTGGAGGAACCCCACAATGGCTGTACATGTCTGGATTGGGGGGGTGAGTGGGGCAGGAGTGGGGGAGCGGAGACCAATGAGAAAGAAGTCTGTTGTAGATTTTCGGATAAGCTATAATGGGCAGAGGGAATGATAATAATAATAGCAAGTACTACCCACACAGTGCTGACTGGTGGCAGGCAGTGTTCTAAGTATTTTACATATATTAACTCACTGAATCCTCAAAACAACTCCATGAGATAGGTACAATATTGTTCCCATTTTGCAGTGAGAAAACTGAGCCCCAGAGAGATTAATGTCACGCTTGTCTAACATCACACTCTAATAAAAGACAAAGTCGAGATTTGCATCCAGAATCCACATACGTGTCCACTACATTCTAATGGATAGCGGTAGATCTTAGTAAAAGTAGGAGGAGGACTCTCAAAATTTGATACTTGGGGAGAGAGAAGAGGAGAGAGGTGCCTGGTGACAAGCCCAGCCCTTGCTGCCCCACAGGAGAGTGGGAACAATGAGATCATCTTCATGGCCTTGGACTTGGCGAGTCTGGCCTCCGTGCGGGCCTTTGCCACTGCCTTCCTGAGCTCTGAGCCACGGCTGGACATCCTCATCCACAATGCCGGTGAGGGGCAGCAGGACCTGCCGGGGGGCAGCGGGTGGGCAACTGTCCCATCTAGCCAGGTCTTGCCCGAGGGCCATGGATGCGTGGGAAGGATGCCCCCTACCACTGTCTCACAGATGGGGACACCGAGGCCTTTGGGGATCCCTGTGGCGCAGTTGCTCATATCGAGCCCCTGCCCCAGGGATCAGTTCCTGTGGCCGGACCCACAAGCCGTTTAACCTGCTGCTGCGAGTGAACCACATTGGCCCCTTCCTGCTGACACATCTGCTGCTGCCCCGGCTGAAGACATGCGCCCCTAGCCGCGTGGTGGTGGTATCCTCAGCCGCCCACCGGCGAGGGCGCCTCGACTTCACGCGCCTGGACCACCCGGTGGTGGGCTGGCGGCAGGAGCTGCGGGCATATGCCGACAGTAAGCTGGCCAACGTGTTGTTTGCCAGGGAGCTCGCCACTCAGCTTGAGGGTACTGGTGTCACCTGCTATGCAGCCCACCCAGGTGAGGCCTGGCTCTCTGACTGCTTTGCTTTGCTTTGGTTCCCCCTCTCCCATCCACGACCCATCCTGTGCACCCCCAGCCTCTCATTGAGCCCCAGAATCTCAGAACAGGAAGGAAGCACCGTACAAGGAGAGACCTGTTCCTTGCTTATCTTGGAAAGAGGCTCTCCTTGTCTGGGTTCTTTCTCTCACACCACTAGCTGTGGTGTGAGGGAACATCTGGGACATGCTGACTACTGGATAGGGTATGGCAATGAATAAAGGGTATGGCAATGAATAAAGCCCAGGTTCTCACGCCAGGGAGCCATCCATATGACCGAACTCACTATAATATGATGGTAATGATGATGATGGCTAATAATTACTTGTTCATTCAAAAAACATTTACTAAGTACCAGTTATGTACCTGGCATTCATCTTGGTCTAGGAATATAGCAGTGAACAAAACAGAGACACTTTCCTTCGAGAATTTCCATTCTCTTAAACATTCTAGTTTAAGGGAAGGGGAGATTGCTAATAAGTTTATACAATGACAGGTGGCGATAAAATGCTATGGGAAAGATAAAGCAGAGTGAGGGGAATATGAAATGACAGGAGGTGCTGTTTTTCTCTGGCAGTCAAGGAAGGCATATCTGAAAAGGTGACGTTGGCTTGAAGGAGATGAGAGAATGAGCCGTGTGGTTTTCTGGGGAGAAGAGTGTAAAGAACAGAGCAGATAGCAAGTGCAAAGGCCCTGAGGCAGAAGTCCCTGGTATTCTTGAGAAGGAACAAGGAGCCCCACAAGGCTGGAACAGAGTGAGAGGAGGAGAGTGGCAAGAGATGAGGTATAGAGATGGGCTGGGTCATCTAGGGTCTAGAAGTCCACTTCTAGCATTTTAGCTTTTAGTCTGAGTGAGTTAACTGATGAATAAGGCCCATCTCTGCCTTGTAAAACAGATTATAGGATAACAAGATCTGTCCTACCCATATTACCAAAATGCATTTTTTTAAGATTTTTTTTTTAAAGATTTTATTTATTTATTCGACAGAGATAGAGACAGCCAGTGAGAGAGGGAACACAAGCAGGGGGAGTGGGAGAGGAAGAAGCAGGCTCATAGCGGAAGAGCCTGATGTGGGGCTCGATCCCGTAACAATGGGACCACGCCCTGAGCCGAAGGCAGACGCTTAACCGCTGTGCCACCCAGGCGCCCCTAAGATTTTATTTTTAAGTAATCTCTACATCCAGCATGGGGCTCAAACTCACAACCCGGAGATTGAGAGTCCTATATTCCAACGACTGAGCCAGACGCCCACCATACTGCACTTTAGATAGTCATTGCCTAAGGCTCACTAGTTATTATAACAGTGACAATAATAATCACAACTAACATTTATAAGCCTTTATTACACTCCCCATCTCTAATGTACAAAACAGTGGCTGGTCTACCATAGGTGTTAATACGTGTTTGCTGGTTGAACAAAGGAACAGGACTTGAGCTAGAAGAAAAGAGGTCCCCTCAGGCAGGGGACGCAGCATGAGGGAACATCTGGGACATGGGGACATACAGGAGCTCAGATGGAGAGGAGGAGGCTTGCTGTTGAAATGAGTGAGGTCCCCTTGTGAGGACCCTGAATGTCCACTCAATACTATCCTGGTCTCCCTGGAACTGGACTCTGTTCCCCACTCCCTTCTAGCCCTGTTCTTGTTGCTCTTCCCCTGGGCCCTTGCCCACCGTCCTCCCCACTCCTTCCTTTCTTCCTGTCCGCAGGGCCTGTGAACTCGGAGCTTTTCCTGCGCCATGTTCCTGGATGGCTGCGCCCACTTTTGCGCCCACTGGCCTGGCTTGTGCTGCGGGCACCAAGAGGGGGTGCCCAGACACCCCTGTACTGCGCTCTACAGGAGGGCATTGAGCCTCTCAGTGGGAGATATTTTGCCAACTGCCACGTGGAGGAGGTGCCCCCAGCCGCCCGAGATGACCGTGCAGCTCACCGGCTGTGGGAGGCCAGCAAAAGGCTGGCAGGGCTTGGGCCTGGCGAGGAGGCCGAACCTGATGAAGATCCCCAGCCTGAGGACCCAGGGGCCCCATCTTCCCTGAGCAGCCCCCACCCAGAGGAGCCCACAGTTTCTGAACCCCACCCCAGCCCTCAGAGTTCACCAGACTTGTCTAAGGTCACACGCCGAATTCAGGTTAAAACTGAACCTGAGCCCTAAAATCTCCTAATCCCCAGGCTGGGATGCTTTCCATGGCACTTGGTGGCCCCTGAAAACCTTAACTGCATGCCAGGCCATGCTCTGGGCACGGAGGGGTTTGCAATTTTTACCTTCATGGTTCCTTTCTGGGGCATCACATTGTGTCCTGAACAGCTCTTTTCCTGGTGGAAGGAAATCGTGGGTGATGATTTCTTCCTGAGAATAACAATAATCCCCGATTGAAAGGTGAGGGATAATGTACCAGACATTGCTTCTGAGGAATTTGAATTCCGTACTTCCAGTCCCCACTCTGGGTGATGCTGATCCGCTCTGGATAAGGTCCTGGGAGGGGGTTGTAATTTGATGCAGTTCAACACTGACAATAACTGAATTGAGCCCTTTGCATCCACATAGCCACCGTAGTGAAATGACCCCCACTTGCCGAGGCGGGATTAGGCTGCAGAGGTAAGGGACTCGCCCAAGGTCTCACCGCCGGTAAGGGGGTAAGGGCAAGGAGCAGTGTGACTCCAGGGCCACGGCGGTCGGGTGGGAGCGGGGAGGTGAGGCAGGGCCGCGCCGTCGCGGTGCGGGCGGCCGGCGGGAGCAGGGGACGCCCTCGCGGGGTGGCGCGGGGCTGAGCCCGGGGAAATAAAGCGTGTTGACCGCCGCGCCTCGCCTCGCGCTCGCTGCCGCCGCTGTCGCCCGCCGNACCGGCCGCTGGGGGTGGCGGGATAGGCTGGGCGCGGCCGGTGGTGCGCGCGGTGCTGTCCAGGTCCCTGCGGTGCCCGCGGGCCCTCCGTGCCGCCGGCGCCATGGGCAATTGCCACACGGTGGGGCCCAACGAGGCGCTGGTGGTTTCAGGTGAGAGGGCGGCGAGGGAGGTGGGGCTGGGGCGCCGGGGCTGCGAGGGTGTTGGGGCGCGCGGGCTGTGCCCGCGAAGGTGGTTGAGGAGGGGGCTCGGGGTGGGTGCAGGGCTGGGGAGCGAGCGGGGACGGGCTAGGCCGGGGAAGGGCTCGGAGGGTGGAGGGCAGGGCGGAGGGTGAGGGGCGGGGCGTGGGGGCGCTGATGTTGGGCCTGAGTACCTTCCAAGAGGGGCCCCCATTCTCACGCTTGCGGTGCTCCGCGCCCTCGAGACTCCCCCTCCCACTGCATGTTTTCCCGTGTTTATTCTCTCCTTTCTCCGCCTCCTCCCCGGGCACGGTCTCCTCCCCTCTACTCCACCATGGCCTAGGGGGTCCCGAACTGAGGCCGTAGGGAGGGGACCCGTGGTTACCGGAACACAGCGGTTTGGCTGGATTCCAGCGCCCGGGCCTTGGGGCGGGTCTCGCAGCTTTGGAGGGCAGGTGCCTGCCCGGGGAGGGGCCCTGGGACAGGGATCCCTGTGCTCCCGTTAATTCTGAGCAGGTCGGGGATTGCTGGGGTTTACTGGCACTGCCCGCCCCGGAGATGCGGGTGCGGCCTCTACAGGTTGAGAAATCGGGCTCTGGGCTGTGTCGCCCCGATTGCAAAATGCTACAGGCTCCAGAATTTCTGGAGCTTCTGCAGGGCCCGGGGACTCCTGTACTGGGGAGGGGAGAGGTACCTTTGCCTTAAGGCTGCTTCTTAAATTGTGTATTTGGGTATTTTTCGAGGTGGCTGAAGCCTTTAGGGCCCCCAGTTTGTGCAGCCCCTGGTGCTGGGGAGGGTGGTGTTTCCTGACAGCTTAGAGGCCTGTGGCTGCGGGAATCCTCCAGCTCTTCCCACTGTGGATGCCAGTTTCCAGCCTGTGTGCAGTTTCAGGGCTGGCTGTAGAAGGGGTGGACTAGACCAGTGTTTGTAGCTGTGCCTTAGGGGAGGTGTGATCTATTCATCTGGAACTTTCACCCCAGAACATGGCCTCTGGCTGAGTTTGGATCTCAAAATTAGTCTCTCTGCTGACAGGAAATCCCCACTCTCCTTGACCAGGGGAGAGCAGATAAGACCAGAGGTGGCCTTTGGGATTAGGAGGGAGACCCCTCAGACAGCACTGAGGCCAGACTTGGACCTGTCTCCCAGGCTCTGATCCGAAAGACAACTGTTGTTAGAACCTGAATCTGCCCCACACTTTGTCTCTCTTGTGGAGTTTCTTTCTGGAAGCCGAGACTCTGGGCTAAGGAGACAAAAGTTCCCGTCCTGTCCCGGTGGAGAGCTTTGAGACTGAGGGGTGAGAGGAGCCCCTGACTCGGGCTGCTCTGTACCCTCCCCTTGCTGGAAACCTCGTTTTTGGGCCAGAGGCCAGGGCCATGCTAACTTCAAAGCTGTTTTAGGGGTGGGGAGAGGAGGCCGTGCTGAGAATTGAGGGTGCCGGAGTCAAGGAAGGATGGGAGAGAAGAGGGAGGGATAGTACCCAGGGTCACGGCATCTGGGGATTTGAGATGATCCAGCCAAGATGCGGCTCTCTCCCGCACGGAAGTCCCAGCGGAGCCCAGTGGAGCTGCCTCTCCCAGCCCTGCCCCCAACTGGTGACTTAAGCCCACGTTCAAGTCCAGAGGCATCTCTTTCAGCCCAATCTGAGAAGGATGCTGATACGTCTCCGATACGTCTCCTGGTCATCTTCTCCACCTGAAAAGGCTGGGAGTTTTTCTGGTTGTCTTACTTCCCTCCTTCAGTCTGTAATATAAAAACATTTTTCTCTATTTCTGCTGTCAGGAACTTAAAAGGGGACTCCCAACACCATACACCTTTCTCTTGTCTCTACAATAAGTCAGAGGTTCTTAACCTGGGGTTGGTGGGGAGAATTTAGAGGTCTGTGTGTTTGGGTGGGGAGAGACGTGAATTTTTATTCTCACTAACCTTAATCGAAATTTAGCATTTCTTCGCATTATAAATGTCGGCCATAACCCGTGATGGTATTAGGAGATATTTTCCTACCACACCACAGTTTTTTGTAGGTACCTTCAGAATCATTCATGTTCGTCATGACTTTGAAGTTAAGCTAGTTGTTAAATCTACCACTAGATTTTATTCAATGTTTTACTGTATCACACGTATTACCATGTATTACGTATGACACATTTGTTTATTTTAATATTTTGATAACTTTCAAGATAACTTGTTTCCTATGTATTTTATGCATTTATGATATTCCAGCATTGTTGGACTACTAAAGGGGGTTGTGGCTCAAAAAAGTCTCCCTCGTAGAATCCCCCTCGTAGAATACGGTCTTCTGGAATAGGGGGAAGAGGGTAGAAGAGTGGCAGGAAGGGAGGGGAGTATTCCTGAGAGGGCAGAGGGTTGGGCTGCGTCTGGAGGGGCTGAGAGTGGGGCAGAGGTTAGCATGGAATGTTTTGTGATGCTTCAACTTGGGTGAAGACAGGGCAAAGGAAAGTAAGTTGGGTTAGAAAAAGTGAGATAAAACTAGGAGAAACTTCCAGGTCGGAAGAGAGTGAGAGCAAGGGAGATCAAGGAAGGGGCACCTACGTGGTCTTTTTGGGGAGTGGTGCTCAGACTCAGGGTGACCAGGAATCTGGGAGGAAGATGCCTTCCAGGGGTGGAGGCTGCTGGGGGCGGGGCAGGCTGGAAGGCCCAGCTTCCTGTTGTTGCTACCCCTGGGAACCTGGCCATGTTGCCCTTGGCCAAGGCCCAGCTTAAGTGGTCACAGCCTGCTCCCCAAGGTCAAAGACGAAGTTAAAGGTAAAACGTGCACCCCCCGCATTCCCCACCCTCCTCCCTCCCCACCACTACCACTTCCACCCCAGCACACGGAGTAGTGCCCTGGAGCTGGCCAGAGGCACCTAGGCCCCAGCCCTCACCAGGCGGGAGTGAAACGGGCTGTGATGTGTGACCCTCTGTTTCTCTGGATCCCAAGATGGCTTAGGTTTCAGCTTGACTGCTTGCCCTTAGAGGCCTCCTCACCCCACTCCCCAAGGCCGAGAAGCCTGCAGTAGCTTCCCTTGAACAGCAGCCCTGTGGGCCAGTATTTCCACCACAGAGAAACGGACAGAGCTCCTGTTCCCACCCCAACTCCTACTGCGGGGCTGCTCCTTGCCTGGAGTTCCGGTGGGGCTCCTTGCACGCCGTGCAGGCCCTGGAGACCGGGAGGGCTGCCCAGTGAGCCGGCTCAGCCGCCAGCTCTCTGTGCTGACAGGCGCTGTGCACTCGTGGGGCCTCCTTCGCCTCCACCTGTCCAGAACTCGTCTCCAGTTCCCTGTTCTCTCTGTCGTCTCTCTTGCCCTTGTTGGCGTCCCCACCAACTCCAACCTGGACTCCAGAGTTGCACCGATATGGTAGTCACTAGCCACTTAAGTTTCGATTAATTAAATTAGAAATTTCACTCTTCAGTCACGCCAGCCGCATTTCAGGTGTGGAGTAAGCACGTGTGGCCAGTGGCGGCCATATTACGCACTGCCCCTGTAGACGCTTCCGCTTCCACCCTCATGGAAAACCCGCTTGGACAATATTGCTCTGGAAGTGACTTCCTAACATCAGCCACCATATCTGGCCTAGGTCACTGCGGAAGGCTTCTACCCAATCTCCTAGACCACCCCGCCTCATCTTCCTTGTGCAAAGTGGTGTTTCTAAAATGCAGATGTCATTTTGCTGCTCTCCAGCTTAAATCCCTATGTGCCCCCATCACACACACACACACACACACACACACACACACACACACACAGCTTCTTGGCCTGATACCTGAGACACCCTATGATCTGCTCTCTCTGCTGTGGGTCCTCAGAATACTGTGACCAGCTACATGAAATTACCCCTGACCCTTGCCCACTGGAGGCACACACCCTAAAGCTTTCCCGAAAACCTAAGTTTGTAAATACAGAAATGACGACACCCACTGGCTTTTTCCCAAATCATCACATTTCCTTTGAATCATCTATTTCCTGTATGGTGTGTGTGTGTGTGCGTGTGTGTGCGCGCGTGCACGTGCTGCAAGGAAACTGCCCCCTAGCTTTTACTAAAGGTTTCTTGAACTTGATGAATAATTTTGGCATTCACAGGAGAAGTTCACAACAAGAATTTCAGGAATTGGTTTTTCTCACTTCTACATAGATGCATGCTGGTCATGTCCACGGCTAGATCCGAGTTGGGGCCCGATTCAGCATTCTGTTTAGTTGATAGAATTTTCAGGCACCACTTCCTTTTTAGACCTTTTCCCTTTCTCTCCACTTCTCCCATGGGTACCACAGGCTGGCCTTTGTTTTGAGGCCTTGCCTTCCGCATTCGCTTTACTCCCCAGAGGCACGCAGTCACTCTGCAGCCCTGGGAATAGAGAACCAGCCTTACCGAGATGTGTCTCCTGGGCATGAGCAAGGATGCCATCTTGGCTCCGAGACTCCTCCCTCCCCACAGCCTCCCAGTGCCCTCCAGCCAACACCCCCCCCACATTCCCTCTCTGCCTGCACATGCCCTGATAACAGGCAGTCACACGGTATTAGTATTATGGTTATTTCAGGAAAAGTTCCCATCTCCTTCAAGATGGGAATTGTATCTTCATCTCTGCATCCCTAGCACAGAAATCTACTCTGCAAACACTCACATTCGGAACCATTCATTGGATATCTTCCTTTTTATGCAAATTATCTATCTACGGAACTAGCATCCCAGACCCTTAAGAGCTCTCTCCCACTTCTGTGTGACCTCAGCACCCACCAGTGGGAGTTGTCAAGTGTCAGGGCAGGTAAAGGGCCAGAGTTGCTGCTGAAGGGACAGGGAGAGGACAAACCCGAGAACTGACTGACCAGCAGTGGTTTGCTTTGCTCTCCAGGGGGCTGTTGTGGTTCTGACTATAAACAGTACGTGTTTGGCGGCTGGGCCTGGGCCTGGTGGTGTATCTCCGACACTCAGAGGTAAGGGCTCGGGCCCCGGGAACCTGGCATCCAGATGGGCAAGGGAGAAAAGGATTTGCAGCCTTTCCCCCTTCCCCCCACAGTCAGCTAGAGCATCTGCCACTGGCCACATTCCATCGTGGGGGGTGGGGCCTCCGAAGAAGCGGGAGAGACGGGTGGCACAGGGCTGCAGGGGATCCATCTGGGTGCCTTCAAGGGATGCACTTTTCCCCTGGAGGCATCAGTTGTGTTCCAGAGAGTTCAGGGGTCATGCCTAGGCAGAATCGTCATTCCTCCGTAAGTCTAGCTCAGTTATTCAGGAAGCCTTAATTAGCCTCCCTGTGGAGAGGAGAGGCTGAAGAGACCCACACACGCCCTCGCCTGTGCAGGCCCAGACAGTGCAGGCCGTGGCCGGAGAGCAGGGAACCGATCCATAGTCTGAAGTGGCTCCGTGGCAGTGGCCGCTTAGGGATGGGGGAGGGGAGCTAAGGAATTGGTGCTGGGCCGGGCAAAACAGATCTGGACCTCCTCAGTCGGTCTGGAAAGACTCACTAGAGGAAAGGAGATTTCATCGGGCTCTTCCTGGAGCTCGCCCAGGACCCCAGACTTGGCCTGAGCCCCTCCTGCCTCCCTCACTGCGCCCCCAGGAGGAGATGAGGCGTGCCAGCCACCTTTCCACCATCACCCCCTTCCTGACTGCGCCCAGATCCTTCCAGGCCAGGACCCAGGCAGCAGGGGCAGCAGAACTGGGAAGGTGTGGCAGGGGAAGTGGTGGTCGCCCCGAAGGGAAGCAGTGGTGGTTCCAGTGGAAATCCCCCTCTGCGCCAGCCCCACCAGTCATCAGAGAGAAGCCCCGGGGCCGCACTGAGGTTGAGGGTGTCGGCTAGGGCCAGGGGCATGGGAAGGAGTCAACTTCTTAACTTCACTGAATTCCCAGTAACCCCCCTGCTCTCCCCTCGCTTTGCTCCACCTGAATTAAGGGATCCTGGGGGACTCTTATGGCCCAAGGCCGAAAGTGTCTGAGAATAACCGATACTGGTCACAACTTCCTCTCAGGAAGTTGCTAGGCCCTCTCGAGTGGGCCAGTTGGCCTGTGAGAAGCTGTGGGGCACCCTCTCCAGAGGCACTGCCACCCCACCCCACAGGCCATGCAGTCCGGGGGTGACAGAGTATCTTGTTCAAACACCTTGATGCACAGCCAGGCCTGGAGAGTTTGCAGCTACCCCAGACACTTGTCCCATGCAGGCACCCACTGCTAGGTCCACACCCCTGCAGCCCTTTCTCAATGCTCTTGGCACCCCCTCCTCCCCTGCCCCAGCCCCCGCTTCTTGCTCCAGGGAGCAGCACCCCGAGACAGGGGGCCAAGCTTCTCTGACAGTAAGCTTGGAAGTACGGAGTAAAAGGCTTTGTGCCTTGTCCTAGGAAACTGATCTCATACACCCAGGCTCAGCATTCCCCCTCTGGTCCCATTGCTGGGGAGTCTGAGCCTGCAGCCCCTCCCCTTCTTGGACTCTGTTCCTGAGGGCAGCCCCTTCCCTGACCCCATGTCTATTTGAAGGACAGCTCTACGAGCTGGGTCCTCTATTTCCCTAGGCTGGCGGGAGCCTCTCAGGTCAAAGTAGAGGCTTCTAACCTGGCCTGGGTTCTAAGCCTCCCTTTCCGCAGCCACCCGGCATATCCGCCCCTTCTGCCACCTCCATTGTCAGCCATTCCTCCCCAGGCTCAGTGAAGTCCCTTCTGCCGCACTTGGCTGCCACGTCCTATGCGATCCTGAGGCCCTCGTGGGGCAGCTCTGTCTCCCTTACCTGCGTGAGCCCTCCCCCTCTGGCATCTGAGCTGCAGCCACCTTCCTTCCCTCCTTCCCTCCCTCCTTCCCTCCCTCTCTCCTATCTCCCTCTCTCCTCCTTCCCCAGAAGAGAGCTTGGTGGGTTCCTGTCTGAACCGAGTCTAGAGCCATCTCAGGCCCAGGAGTGCTAGCATCAGGGGCTCGAAGGAAGGCAGGCTTTGCACACCTGCGCGGCCGGAGCCCCCGGGGCTGGCGCTGTGACAGGTGAGGGCAGGGCTCCACTCGGCCTATTGCTCCCATCCCCCAGTCCACCTCCCTCGGCTCCTTCGGCCTCAGCCACTGTCCTCCTTTCCTCTGGTTTCAGGGAACCTCCCATGCTGCCCACAGCCTCGCTTCTGCCCGGTGCGCCACCCTGCACACACTCACACACTCGTGCTGCGCTAGGGAGGCCCGCTAGGGTGGCTGAGCACCTCGCTTTCTGTGCCATAACTCTCTTCTCTGCCTGTGCCCAACTTTGGAAATTCCAAAGCGAATTACTCCATCACCTCCCTGTTGTCCCTGGGAATATTCTGACAGGGACACGCTTCCTCCCCCAGCCTTCCTTGATACCTAGCCCCCCAAATCAGAAAATCCCAGGTTCTCTCTGGGCTTTCCTGGCCCTAAATTGCCTTCTCAGTGATACGTAGCACAAACCCACACAGGATTCGGTATGTGCTGTGGCTCATTAATCCCCAGAGCAGCCTCTGCTGCCCAGTTTCTGGAAACACAGGTTTGCCTGTGTTTGGAAGGTAAAACTGAGGCTGGATCTCCCAGACTGTGTCAGGACTGTCCTGGGAAAGTGAGGTGGTGGGCAACCTAGGTGCCCTGCGCACAGGCCTCCCCCCTCACCCAGAGCCCCAGGGCGCTGGCAGGCTTTACCCACAGCCCCGCAGCTCCTCCTCAGCCGGGTACGGAGGCTAGGGAAGACACCCAGAGGCCTCAGGCCAGCAAGGGGGGTTCCTCTGTCCCCCTACAGTCCTAGGCTGAGCTGGCAGGAGAGGGCTCAAGTACTGAGAGCAACCCCCCCCCCAGGCATCAGGCATCGGTGCTTGTCTGGTAACCACTGTGTGTGTTTGCTGTGTCCCCTCCTACCCCTCCTGTCCCTACCTCTCCCTCCCCCTGGCTGCTCCTCAGACTGTCTCTGGAGGTTATGACCATCCTGTGTCGCTGTGAGAATATTGAGACGTCGGAGGGGGTCCCGCTATTCGTAACAGGGGTTGCACAGGTAATAACCCACCTGCTTCCTCCCCTGTGTCTAACCTTCTCTCTTCCTGCCCTGCGGGCCCGGCAGGCAGGAGCCCGATGGACTCCCCTCCTGAGAGTGTGCCTCCCTCCCCTCTGCTCCCACTGTACTGCTCTGGGCGCCAGGGTGGACCCCTGGAGACCCCCAGCTCCCTTGCCCTCACCCACCGGGGCTGCTAGTGGGGAAAGAGCAAGGGAGTCTGGAGGCTCTGCCCAAGTCCACCAGTGGGTGTCCTTGGCTGCCAAGGGGTAAGTTGAGGCAGGAGATGCAGGCCCCTATGTGCCAGAGAGAGGCTGTCCGGGTAGGAACGTTCAGTCCAACCACTCCAGGCACTGTGGAGCCCCTTGCTAGCCAGCCCCCACCTGTCCATGCTGACACATGTCAAGCCCTAGCCCTCCTCCTCACAATCCAGATGGGTCCCCTGAAGAGTTCTGTTCTCCCAGCTCCTTGGCCTCCTCCAGTCTTGACAGGCCTGAGCAAAACGAGTCTTGGCTCTTCCCTGCCCTTTTTGTGGAGAAGCCTCTGAGCCAATCTCTTGTCACTCATGTTGGTTCCCTTACGTGTGAAGTGGGGGAATGCTGTCCTCTCGGTGCTTTGTGGGGATACGGGAAAGGCAAGGAAAGCATGTGAGGGCTCCTTGGGAGTTTTGGAAATGAAGTGCTGCAGAGGGACGCCTGGGGGGCTCGGTCGGTTGAGCGTCTGACTCTTGATCTCAGCTCAGGTCTTGATCTCAGTGCCCTAAGTTCAAGCCCCGTGGTGGGCTCCATGCTGGGCATGGAGCTTGCTAAAAAAAAGAAGAAGAATAGGAAGAAGTGCCAGAGAAACTCAAGCTTTATCATGAATCCAGTCTCACTTAGAAAAGCAAGTGTCTGTCTTCATTGCCATGTGGCCGTAGCCAGCAAGACCCCCTCCGGAGCCTAGGGGTTTAGTGCCTCCCAGAGATTTCTTTGCTTCACTCCTCAGCTGTTGAGCTCCTTCCCGGTTCCAGGCACTGTGGACCTTGCAGTGAGCATCAGAAAGCCCCTGCCCCCTCAGAGCCTGCATGCTGGGTCCCCAGACTGGACGAGCCCGCACCGTCATCTTACCCGTCCCTTCCCTTGCGTGAAACTGCCCTTCAGGCTTCTCAGGCAAAAGCCTACACTGCTTCTCCCTCCCTCGCCCGTCCTGCCGGCTCTCCTCGGGCAGGGGACCGTCCCCACCGCATCCACTCCTTATAGCCTCCAGCGGGCGGGCTTTGGCACAGAGGCCCGAGAAGCTCAGACCATCTTGTGTGGAACTGGTAGGGTCCCGGCCTCCCTTGACACCCCTGGCGAAAGTGACCGCGCCCCCCCTACCCTGGAGGGTAGGCTTCCAGGCAAGCCCGCTGCCAGCTGAAGGGACCAAGCAGGACTTCCCCGGCAAGGGGCGGACGCGGGATCACCTCCATCGTGGTCCAGCAGTGGGCAGACTCCTAGCATGCCAGGCTAGTAGGCAGAGCTTTCTGGGCAGCCTTCCAGGGCATCTTGGGGTACTGAGCAGACCCAGGGGACAGGTGAAGGCCCCTGAGGGCTGTTCCCGTGGCCCCCGTGGACGACCTACACAGCGCAGCCTGGGGTACAGCACCTCCAGGACATTTTCAGGCCATAGGCACACAGCTACACCTGCACTCTCCCCACTGGCCCAGACCACCCCCAACCACTTCTCTACTCCCTTTCCCCACGCCGCAAGCCAGGCTGCTCTGAGCAGGGGACACGTGTGCTGTGGGTAGCACACTGCATCCGAGCTGCTCTACGTTCCCACCCGTCCCCTCACAGACTCCTAACCACGAGCCCTCAGAGCGTCCTCCCCACCCTCTGCAGCAGGACCCCCCGGCCCGTCCCAGCTGGAGCTGTGAGGTACTGGACTCTCCCCACACCCCAGGCCCTGGGCCCCCAGACCCATGCCCCTGTTTTGCATTTCTTGGCAGGATTTCCCTAGAGATTATGACGTTGCAGCCCCGCTGCGAGGACGTAGAGACGGCCGAGGGGGTAGCTTTAACTGTGACGGGTGTCGCCCAGGTATAGTAACTCAGCAGCCCCGCGCATGTCCGTTGAGCTGCCTCATCCCTGTGCTGGGGTGTGGGGGGAGGAGGAGAGGACGGCAGCCAGGGGCAGTCTCCCTCCAGTGCCCCTGCCCCTGCCCCCCTTCCAAGAGAGGGTCATCGCCACTGGAACGTGCTCACTCGGCCCGTTGGCCACTCAGCAGGACTAACAGACACCCCTTTTCTCCTCAGCGGGCCCGCAAGGGACAGAACCGGTGCTGAGGGCTCCTGTCTCACTAACCACATCCGATTCTTTGCAGGTGTTGGAAGTGCCACGCCCCAGAGCCCAAGCCTTCCCGTCCTCTGGGTAGGGGGCTAAAGGGGCGGGGGCCAGGGGGCAAGGCCACGTGAGCAGAGGAACTCTCCCAGAGGTTGCTTTGTGTTTCCAGCTCAGGGCCTGGGCAAGGGGCTTCTCCTGCTGTAGTCCAGTTCTCAGCTTCACAGGGCGGCAAGGCACAACCGTGTTAGAGGCCGCCGGTGCGGGGTGGTTGGCTTAGTACTTGGGGAAAGAAAGGTCGGAAGATACCCCCCCTCGGTGGCGTCCCCCTGGACCTGTCTCCTGCCCTGTGCAGGCTCTCTTCCCTTGCCTGTGTGTCTGTGTCCCTATTGCTCATTCTCCTTTTCGCCCTCTCTGCCCCTCAGCCTGCAGGTCCCCCACCTGTGGGGAGCCTGCGTAGGAGGAACTGGCTAAGGAGGGAACAGTGAGTGGGTGAGGGGTGGGGAGACGAGCCCCAGATGCCTAGCAGACGGGCCGGGTCAGGGCCTGAGGCTGCCAGTGAACATAAAATTTGTCAGGGTAAGAATTCCTGGTGTGCTCTCCCCACCAGAGGCCTCAGCCAGACTCTGGCCCCTCCTGGCCCCTAGGCCTCCAGGTCTGAAGAAGGAGGGGAGGGGCACAGCCACCAGCCTCCACACCTCTGGGTCTGGGCCTCCATCTGCCCCCTCCAGCCTGGTTCAGGCGTCTCTGTGACCACTGGCAGGTGAAGATCATGACGGAGAAGGAGCTCCTGGCAGTGGCCTGCGAGCAGTTTCTGGGCAAGAACGTGCAAGACATCAAGAACGTCGTCCTGCAGACCCTGGAGGGGCACCTGCGCTCCATCCTCGGTAAGGCCCTGCCCCGCCCAGGGACCCCTCTGCTGCCTTCGAGAGCCTCACAGGATCTTCAGGCCGGGGCCGGGGAGGGGCGCAGGGCCGGCCAGGGGGGCCTGTCAGTCCTACCAAGACTTTCTTTCAAAACTTCAGGTGACCTGAGCAAAGGGGAGGGCCCTGGGATGGGGCGGTGAGGGGCTGCTAGTCTGGTCAGGCACCCGGTTTGCTTGGGACACTTTTCCTCATCCAGCCTGGGCTCTGCAGGAGGGGGCTCAGTGTTAAACGCCGTGAAGAACCCCCAGGAAGGACCCCCAGCTCAGACTGTACAACATGTGCATACACTCAGACTGCTGCTGGCCTGCCTCCTCCCTTTCCCAGTGCTCTGGGCCCCCAGGAAGCCAGCCCATGATCCCTCTGTCCCCAGGGACCCTGACCGTGGAGCAGATTTATCAGGACCGAGACCAGTTTGCCAAGCTGGTGCGGGAGGTGGCAGCCCCCGACGTCGGCCGCATGGGCATCGAGATCCTCAGCTTCACCATCAAGGTGACATGTGTTAGGAAGGCTGCACCCCCCACCCCACCTCCCTCTGGGTGCTTGGCCCCTTTATGCCTGTGACTTCCCAAGGATGACTCGCCCTTCCCTCCCAGGACGTGTATGATAAAGTGGACTATCTGAGCTCCTTGGGCAAGACGCAGACTGCCGTGGTACAGAGAGATGCCGACATCGGGGTGGCCGAGGCCGAGCGGGATGCAGGCATCCGGGTACACGCGCTTTCCTTCCCGCCCCCAGGGACAGGGATCTCAGGGGTGGTGGGACCCTGCTGGCTTGGGGGACCCTCAGCACCTGCCCCTCCTGTTGCCAGGAAGCGGAGTGCAAGAAGGAGATGCTGGATGTGAAGTTCATGGCAGACACCAAGATCGCCGACTCCAAGCGAGCCTTCGAGCTGCAGAAGTCAGCCTTCAGTGAGGAGGTCAACATCAAGGTGAGGCGCCATCGGGCATCCCAGGTGGGGCTCAGGGCTCAGGACCTGGCAGCCAGCCTCTGACACGCTCCGCAACCTCCCGCCGCAGACCGCCGAGGCCCAGCTGGCCTACGAGCTGCAGGGGGCCCGCGAGCAGCAGAAGATCCGGCAGGAGGAGATCGAGATCGAGGTGGTACAGCGCAAGAAACAGATTGCTGTGGAGGAGCAGGAGATCCTCCGCACAGACAAGGAGCTCATTGCCACAGTGCGTCGCCCCGCCGAGGCTGAGGCCCACCGCATACAGCAGATCGCCGAGGGGGAGAAGTGAGCGCCCTGGCTGTGGGGGGGGTGGGGACTAGTCAGGCTGCTCGGTGCGCGCACCCTGCCCGCTTTCCCATCCCCAGCTTGGAAGCCACCTCTCCCTGTGCCTCCTTACTGCCTGTGAGTGGAGGGGACCTGCCTCCCCCATGGGATTGGTGCTGGGAAGACTGGAGGAGATAAAGGAGGCTTGAGGGCCCACTGTGGGACTTGGCTCAGCGGGCATCCTGGCTAGTCCCCACTCCCATTTGCATCTGGCAGCCAGCGGCCTCCCCCTGGCCAGAGCCAGAAGGCCAGTGCATTCCCCTTCCTGGGTCCCCCACCCCGACACCTATCAGAGCAGGGGGCTTGAGGGTTTGCCCCCAGACAAGGCTTGAGGGGCCCCTGGCTCTTGCCACTGATCCTGCCCGGCCCGAACTCCTGCAGGGTGAAGCAGGTCCTCTTAGCGCAGGCAGAGGCTGAGAAGATCCGCAAACTCGGGGAGGCGGAGGCAGCGGTCATCGAGGCTATGGGCAAGGCAGAGGCTGAGCGAATGAAGCTCAAGGCCGAGGCCTACCAGAAATACGGGGATGCAGCCAAGATGGCGCTGGTGCTGGAGGCCCTGCCCCAGGTGAGTCCCGCGCCCTGGGGTGGGTTCGGCGGGGCCCACAGGCACAGGCTGGCTAAGTACTCAGCAGCGGGGCGGAACCCCTACAACAGGCACGGGCTCACCTGGGCCCCTGGGTCTCCCCGACCCTGGCTTGCAAATAAGAGCCACCCAAGCTGCGTCGGGGTTGGGGGAGGCGGAAGAAGGAGGGAGAGACACTGGATGGGGCAGGTGGACCGAGTCAGAGCACCAGCCAAGCTCTCCTCCCACCCCCACCCCCGCCTCCTAGATTGCTGCCAAAATCGCCGCCCCCCTGACCAAAGTCGATGAGATTGTGGTCCTCAGCGGGGACAACAGCAAGGTGACATCAGAAGTCAACCGACTGCTGGCCGAGCTGCCCGCCTCCGTGCATGCCCTCACAGGCGTGGACCTGTCTAAGGTAAGTGCCTGGCTGGCAGCGGGTGGAGCCGTCGCGGCCGCAGGCCCCGGCCTCATGGCGTCTCCCATCCCGGCAGATACCCCTGGTCAAGAAGGCCACCGGTGCGCAGGCATGAGGCTCCCGGAGGCCCGCGCCCTCCAGCAGCTGTCTTCCTACCACAGCGACAATGGGATGTTACTGACTCTGGTGCCTTATTTTGTAGGGACCAGAAGTGCTGCGTGCCCAGGCCTCCTCTGGCTGTCTCCCGCCTCTCCTGTGTCTGGCTGTCTCCTTTCTCTTCCCCGTCCCCCACCTTCACTTTCACTGCCACGTCCATCCGGTCTGTCCCTTCCACCCCCATCTCCCATCTCCCTGTACGTCTCTTCCTTCATCTGTTTGTCGTTTTCTCTCCCTCTCTGCTCCCACCGTCTACACACATCATGTGGTTTAAGTTGCAGACGTTTGTGATAATCACTGTCTGTCTGGGGGGGGGGGTGGCCCT